>NW_020897691.1:8013016-8022142 GCF_003984885.1 Neopelma chrysocephalum
GGGGGGGGGAATACATAAGGGAGAGAAAGGAAAGACAGGGTAAGGATAAGGGAGAGTAAGGGAAAGAAAATATGAAGGGGAGAAATGCATATAGTCACCGCCCACGGGGTCCAGCGATGACACCTGGCAGTTGCCGCTTCCATGTCCGTCAACTGAAGTGGTGGCCTTGATTTGCTGGGGGTGAAGGAGGGAAGCCCCCACACTCCAAGAAGTTACCCATGGTCAGTGTCACAGGCCATGTCTCGAGCCTCCAACCTCTCTCTGGGCCTGCGCAGAGCTTCTGAGTCTGGCCTGGTTCCCGCCTTTCAAGATTGGTAGGGGGGGATGGGCCCAACTGCCCATCAGAGATGTAAGGTAAAAGTCAAAAGCCTGCAAACTCCTGGAATGCATAAATCATTAACCATTTCAGTCTCTGACAGAATACCACTGCACAAAGTCCCATTGCATTCAAAGGGATACACTGGTGGGAGAAGGAGAAAGGGGTGAAAAAAGAAAGTGACCGATGAGTGAAATTCAAACATTCATAGAATCATAGAATCATAGAATCATAGAATAGGTAGGGTTGGAAGAGACCTCTAAGATCATCAAGTCCAACCCCTGATCCAACTCCAATTACTATATCATGGCGCTAAGGGCCACGTCCAATCTCTTTTTAAAAACCTCCAGGGATGGTGAATCCACCACCTCTCTGGGTAGGCCGTTCCAATGCCTGATAACCCTCTCTGTAAAGAATTTCTTCCTAACATCTAACCTAAACCTCCCCTGGCAGAGCTTGAGCCCATGTCCCCTTGTCCTATTGTTGGTTGCCCGGGAGAAGAGACCAACCCCCGCCTGGCTATAACCTCCCTTCAGGTAGTTGAAGAGAGTGATGAGGTCGCCTCTAAGCCTTCTCTTCTCCAGACTAAACAACCCCAGCTCCCTCAGCCTCTCCTCATAGGACTTGTGCTCAAGTCCCTTCACCAGTCTCGTTGCTCTTCTCTGGACCTGCTCCAGCACCTCAATGTCCTTTCTTCAAACATTACGGCTAAGCTTTCTGCTGTGGAAAGATGCAGCCAAAAGTGAGGTGTACTGGCAGCGCTCCTGTTCAGTCGTTGCTTGCCCAGCACCTGTCCATGAGGTAGCTTGTTCCAACCGATTTTATAACTCTCACTTGCATAAATGTTCTTCCAGAAAAGAGAGAAAAGCCCTGGATGGGTATAATAGTGGGGTTTTTTTGTTGATGGGGGGCACAGTTGCTTTTATCATATGGTACTCTGGAATGATTTATAAAATTATTACTATGAAAGCTGGAGAAGGGAAATAAGATAGAAACTTTGTGTTTATTTTAATTTTCAAGATGATTTCTCAGTTTTTGCTCCTTATTGTCATTTCCTGGTTTTCAGATGTTGTTCAAAACTTATGTAGGGAAAAGCGGTTCTCTTACCATAACCACTAATAGAATTTCAATTTATTTTAGGGAATATACATTAAGGGCTGTTATAGTGTTTAACTATAATAACTATAGTTGTTAACTATAACACATTTGAGTGTGTTATAGTCTAAATTAAAAAGCAGTAGGAGTCTTATCTTCCAAATATGGAAACATTAAATAATCTTTGAAATGTTTTTGAAGCACGATAAAAGCAAATGGGGACACCATTGTCGTCTGCTGTTTTTTGGTGAGTTTTGTGAAGTTGTGTGTTAGTATATACTGTGATAGTAGTTATTTTTTCATGACAGAATCATGACTTTGAAATCAGCATGCATTGCTACCACCCTACTGATATACTGAGAGGTAGCTCATCCCTTTGATGGCCTGGGGCTACATATGCTGTCAGTCAACTGGCTTGGCTGAGAACCTTCTGATGCAGAGTGTGATTAAAATTGGGTGACAAATCAGAAGAAAGAGAGAGACTATTTAATATTTTTCCAGCATGTTCTCATGTGTCTCAATACCAAGTCTTCAACTCTTTACTCATTTCACAAACCTGTTCTCTTTCCTTATGTTAGTTTAATCTGCTGAGGAAGAAATTTCACAAGTTTTCTTTACGAGCAGTAGTGTGCAGTAATGCAGTCTTTATATGAATACTGTCTTTGCCAAAGACTGTTCAGCAGTTTATGTCTGGTAAGAAGATATTTCCTTTACCAACATCCAGCCAAAAAAGATAGTTGTATTAAAAAGAAAAAAAAAAGAGTCTGCTGCTGACCTCATATGAGATTTCTGAGTTTGAATGTATTTCTCTCCTTATCTTCTTGAACTATTAGCTAAATCTGTATACTCACAGATGACAGATGTGTAATCTCACAGAATCACAGAATATGCTGAGTTGGAAGGGACCCACGGGAATCATTGAGTCCAGCCCTCAGTCCTGCACAGGACCATCCCCAAGAGTCATACCATGGGCATGAGAGTATCATCCAAACACTTCTTGAACTCTGTCAGGCTTGTCGCTATGACCACTTCCTTGGAGAGCCTGTTCCAGTGCCCAACCACCCTCTAGGTGAAGAAACTCTTTCTAATATCCAACCTAAACCTCCCCTGGCACAACTTCAGGCCATTCCCTTGGGTTCTTCACTGGTCACCACAGAGAAGAGATCAGTGCCTGTCCCTCTTCTTCCTCTCATGAGGATGTTGTAGACTGCAATGAGATCTCCCCTTAGTCTCTTCTTCTTCAGGCTGAACAGACCAAGGGACCTCAGCCACTCAGTGAATTGAATGAGAATTTGGAGTGGATATTTCTTAAATTTAATGAACATATCAGTTTAATTTTTCCAAATTATCGAAGTATCAGTCTGATGAAATTTTATTAATATTTTATTACAATATTCTTCTTCTTTTATTCTCAGACTTAATATTTATTATCATGGTATTAACTGAAAAAAAAGTGATGGCAGTTAATGCAATTAGTCTTAATCTTTCATGGGCTGTTCCAGTTTGATCAACTTGTAAATGATACCAAGTAAAGTAGTATTCATGTAAAGTAGTCCAAGGCAGCTGCATGTGCCCTTTCTTTTTCTTATAAGACTCTAAGACTTGTGAGAGGGAGAAGCTGGGGTGAAAAGATCATTTCAAAAGGTAACAGCAGCTGGAGTATTGTTGAGCAAACAAGTCATTGTGACAGTGAGTAAAGCCTTTGGGTTTTTTTATGTAAGATGGTGCTTTTTAAAAAAATTATTTAGCTATCATTGACTGATGCAGCTGTGTAGTTTACAAGCCTACAACTTGTTAAAAATTTTGAGATAGTCTTCAGATGTAGAGGATTGCATAACCGTTCAACTTCCAAACTTTCAACAGTTAAATGGATTTAGAAATGGAGCCAAAGCACAGAAATGCTAGTCTAAGTGGCTTGGGGGAAAAGAGGAACTTCAGATATAGGCGCCTTTGGGAGATTCTCAATGTGGGCTTGGTTTCCTACAGTGCCATGTTTGGCTACTGCCTTTAACTCTCTGGTTACATTTGCAAATCTTGGCCCTTGTCATTTTAAAAACTGCTTTGATGGCAAAGAACATAGAGCTCTGGTTGTACCACACAGGGCGGTTGAGCCTGTGGAAACACAGTAGATAGTCCTACTGAGTTTATTCCAATCCCTGAGAATTCAGACTTAGAGTTCATTACTGCACATGTATCTCTCTATAGCAGAAAGATAATTTCTTTTGCAGTTTCTAGTAAACCTCAATAATGCTGTGTAATGATATAGTAAAATAGGAGTTTGATGTTATTGTGGAAAAAATTGTTTATACCAAAGAAATTCTTTCAAGTATGTACGACAACTCTGAAGAAGGATGGCAAATTTTAAAAGAAAAAGAAAAAGCCTCTATAAGCTAGAAAGGATGATACAATTCAGTTTACTCATTGGATACTCCAGCCATTCTAACTGTGTTGCCAGCAAACAACAGCTGTACACCACATGTTTTTAGAGGAATATGCTTGCAGAGGCAAGCTTCTCAAGTCATAGCACATTTGTCATAAAATCTTTATGGTACTTCTTACAAGTAGATATTTTACTGAATGGCACTACTAGGTTGAAAGAGGTGGTACAAAACAATTGGTTACTCAGCTGTTCAATGTGAATTCTGTTTACCAGTATCTAGGCAGGATTCCCTGTGGACTAGAAAGAGAGAGAATTGGCTGGGAGTGGGAAGGAAAGACACTGACTGTAGGGATGGGGATAATTTGGAGAACAGACAGGTTCTTGGAACCTGTCAGATAGAAAGCGAGAGTGAAGAGGCAGTGCTGGAGACAACTCTAAGAACTGGAGGGAAAGAACATATGTACGGGGAAGTGATGATATTGGAGACATGAAGACAGTGCCTAGAGGGAGGGAATGAAAGCCCCGAGGAGAGAAGTAAGAGATGATAGCTGCAAGGTTAAGACTTAAAGTTTCTGCACTTCTAGGTAAGCCTTTTTTTCTGAAAAAGATAGGAAAAGGAGATGCCCGTGGACTGGTTTTCAGAGTTGCAGAGAACCAGAGGTTACTCTTAACCTAACAGTTCTGAGAATCAGTGTGCTCAATGCCTAAGAAAAAAGCTGCTTTTCAAAGAACATAAGGGGAAGTTTTCAGATGAAATCAACCTTTCTTGCTCCCTTCACACACTACACAACTGTCTTCAGGAGCCAATAATGCAATATTGAAAGAAATAAGCAAGTGAGCGTCTACTTTTCATGCTCCATGAAGGGGCATGTAGAAAAATATTTTGTGAAGTGTACTTTGAATACAGTCTCCTCCTCTGTCCAGGCAAGCTGAAATGAGGAAGCTTTGCCAAACAGGAAGAACTAAAGGACTAAGGATTAGGAGTTTTTTCAGCTACGTTTTTTATATAGAACTTATTCTATAAGAATTAGAATTTAATTATCTTATCTAGGAAGCTGTCAAGGTATCTTATTTCTTTTTTTTTCCATCTTGAAAAGTGTTGCTATCATGTATTTAACTCACTCAACAAACAGTATTCACAGAATGCAGTTGAACATTTGCTGATACTAAAAACCATTCTGGAGGAAGATTCAGTTCTAAAATTCCTGAGCCTTTCATGTGAAACAGGTACAAAGCTTCTTCCCCCACTTCAATTAAGAATCCAGCATTTGTATTTCAAGAAGGTTCTCTCTTCTTACATGGTCTTTGGGAAATCTAAAGCCAAATCAATTGGCAATCATGGTAAAAAGTATAGTGGATGTATAACAAATCAGAATTCAGACATTAAAAACATATTTAGATGAAATACAAGGAAAATGAAGTGTGAAATAAAGTGCATTCTGAATGAGCTTTTGGAAAAGGGAAAGCTAAGTCTTAGCTAACAGATTAAATATGAAAAGAAAAACAGACTCAAATTCTGTCTTAAATTAAAATAGCAACATAAAGTGATTCCAGCTGTCTGATGGAGTATGATATAGCCACACCAAACATTTTGGCCCAGCTCCTGCCTGTATCTGAACTGCGTAGAGCATAGTAGGGGGAAGGTGGAAAGCAGAATTCTTTAAAGCTG
Organism: Neopelma chrysocephalum; assembly: GCF_003984885.1. NCBI lineage: Eukaryota > Metazoa > Chordata > Aves > Passeriformes > Pipridae > Neopelma > Neopelma chrysocephalum. The sequence continues at coordinate 8,018,477 of NW_020897691.1, forward strand.
CCTTTTGTGCCTCTTTTCTTCCAGTCCACTGCATAAAGTACAGCAGCCTCAGAATTGCTTGATGCTGCCCTCTCTAACAAGTTTTCCCTGTGAGCTGATCTGGCAGCTGCCTTGCGTTCTTCCTTTCAGGCCTATGGTGTGTGCTGGAGTAGGCAGGCAAGAGTACCTCTTGATAAAGGGATCCTGTGCCCCTTTTCCTTATCTAATAGAAACATTCAACATCTGCAATCACCCAGCCACTGTGCTTCTGAAGAGTGGTATTTGACGTGTTTAAAAATTATGGTAATGCATGCATTAGAATGTTGGCATTGTCATCTGAAGGAGTTGGTTCATCTATGCTTTTTCATAAGTCATTCACATTGTATCTACTTTGTCTGGAATATCACAGTAGCTGAGACACGCTGTGACATGGTTTTTTACAGAACTGTAATTGTATTCTATCCAGCTAGTTGCTTACTAATGTAAGAACATTTCTGGAAAGAAATAGATGATTCCCCACTGATATACCATGTCATGCCATGCCATACCATACAGTGCCATACCACACCACACTACAAACCCACATTTGGGACTTATTCCGTCATTTACTACCTTCATTTCGGCTTCTCTGCTAATGTCTGGAGAGAATGATTCTGACTCTGCCAATACCTTTTTCTTCTCTGACCAGGAAGTGGGTGACCTACATTGTTCATTAAAGAGAGAAGTTAGATCTAGAGAAAGACAAATGACAATGATGAAGACTATCTTTTAAAATGTCACCTCAGTATGTGTGTCATTCTTTAACCTGAAGCATGGAATGTCTTGGGGTGGGAGGGACATTAAATACCATCTATTTTCAATCACCCTGCCGTGGGAAGGGATACCACCCACTAGACCAGGTTGCTCAGGAGCTTTATCCGACCTGGTCTTGAACCTTTCCAGGGATGGGGCATCCACAACCTCCCTGGGCAACTTGTTTCAGTGCTTAACTACCCTCTGAGTAAAGAATTTCTTCCAAACATCTAATCTAAATCTCTCTTCTCTTAGTTTAAAACCATTTCCCCCATGTCCTATCACTATCTGCCTGTGTAAAAGACACTCTCCTTGTTTATAAACCCCTTTCAAGTACAGAAAGAACACAGTAAGGTCTTCCTGGAGCCTTCTCTTCTTCAGGTTGAACAACCTCAACTCTCTGCTTGTCTTAGGAGAGGTGCCCACTCCTCTGATCATTTTGTGGACATACTCCAACAGGTCCACATCTTTCTTGTTCTGAGAGACCCAGAGCTGGGTGCAGTACTCCAGGTGGGGTCTCACAAGAGCAGAGTAAAACTGGAGAATTGTATCCCTTGACCTGATGACCACGCTTCTTTTGATGTGGCCCAGGATGTAGTTGGCCTTCTGGGCTATGAGCACACACTGTTGTCTCATGTCTAGCTTTTCATCTACAGGAAACCTGAAGTCCTTCTCCACAGGGCTACTCTCAATGAGTTCTTCTTCCAGTCTATACTTACAGCTGGGATTTCCTGGACCCAAGTCCAGTACCTTGCTCTTGGACTCATTGAACCTCATTGGGTTCTCGTGGGCCCACTTACCAAGTTTTCCCAGGTCCCCATGGATGGCATCCCTTCCTTCTGTTGATTCATCAGCACCACTCAGCTTTGTGTCATCTGTAAACTTGCTGAGGGTGCACTCAATCCCAGTGTCTTTTAATTGATAAAGTTATTAGAGAGCACCAGTCCCAAGATGGAGCCCTGAGAGACACCATTCATCACTGACCACCACCTAGACATACAGCCATTGACCACAATTCTCTGGCTGTGCCCATCCAGCCGATTCCTTATCCAATGAATAATTCACCCTTCAAATCCGTGTATCTCCAATTTGGAAATAAGGATGCCATGTGGGACCATGTGTAAGGTCTTACATAAGTCTGGGTAGATGACAACAGGCAGTTTTCCCTTGTTGACTGTTGCAGTCACTCCATAATAGGAGGCCCCCAAATCCCATGAGGAGCAGCTAAGGACTTGGAGCTTGTCTAGATTGGAGAAAAGAGGCTAAGAGGTGACCTCATTGCTCTCTACAGCTTCTTGAGGAGGGAACATGAAGAGTCTTTTCCCTGGTATCCAGTGACAGGGTATGTGGAAATGGCTCAAAGATGCATCCATCAGGGGGATTTGAACGTGATGTGATGAAACATTTCTTTACAGAGAGGGTGGTGAAACACTGAAACAGGCTTCCTGGAGAGGCGGTCAATGTCCTGTTCTTTAATATCATGCTTTAACTTTTGGTCAGCCCTAAAATGGTCAGGCAGTTGTACTAGGTGATCCTTATAGGTCTCTTCCAGCTGAATTCTGTTCTATTTAATTCTAATTCTAATTCAATTTCAAATTCAAATCTGAATTCTGTTTCTGCTATGGCGATTATGGGCACTGAAAGAAATGAGGCTGCACACCACACAGAGTTAGATTTTGGGATTTGTCCCTCGATCTTTCTGGTGTTCCCCTTTTCTTAGGGTTCCTTTTTAAACAGCACCTGGTAGGTGTCTTTTAGTTAACCAAAATTGCCAGGATTGTCCTAAACCAGTGCCTTGATCCCACACATTCACTTCGCATCATGTGGCTGTGTTCAGCCACAAGAGAGAAAAACACATGCTATCATGCAGACTGTTCAAAGTGGTTTTCACTTTGAGAACACTGCGCTCTCTTTATCAATAACACCAGCCAAGGCCAAAACACTCCTTTTTGATCCTAATTAACTGAATACAGGTGCTGCTGGCTCAACTTGTTCCCACATCCTGCTATCTCCTCCTTTCCCTAGCAGTACATGCTGAGGAGATCTCTGATATTTCTTCCCAGCCCTGCATTAGGAGAGGGCACTGAATGGCTAATCATGTCCCAGCCTAGGCATTGGCTCTGTCCCTTTGTGGAAAGAAGGCGTGTACCTTCTGATGGGTGTGAGAGCTGTGGATCTTGCAATGATTTGACCAACTGAACACATTTGCAAAAAGCATATACCAAGTGTGTTTTTTGGAAGTCTTCCAGTTTAGCTGGGTTTCCAGTTTTCCTGTGAAAACAGGATGTCAAACCCCTGCATCTCTGACACTAGCAAGGCTGAAAGATTAAGCCCTCAATCTGAAGCAGGATGTGCTCCTGAACTAAATGGTTGCAAATGTTTTTGAGCTGAGCAATACCTGTTCATTTCCCTGTGGATTTTTTTCTCCTTGTAATAAATTTTAGAAATGCCTGACCTGTTTTCTGTGGGAAAAATGCTAAAACAAAAGAGCCTTAGAACAGTAGTACTCATCAGAGTGAAGGTCCATCTGGTCCAATACTCTCTCTCCAAAGTAGTCAACCATCATTTTCTAAAGGAGAACATATGAGCTGTGCAGGTGCCAGGGAGTGCTTGTAGGCCTCAGTGGCTGGGACTGGCATTCCCTGAGACCTGCACCAACATTATGTCCTGTGAAGGGCCCAGGGGATGTGTCTCAGCTCAGCTGGGACCCTCAGTCCCTGCCTGAGCAATGTTGTAGATGTGTCTGTTTCTGACCTCATTTCCTTGGTGGGCCTGGGACCTGCACTGCAGATTGTTGCTCTCCTGGATGGACCCCTCATGCTAGGTCATAGCTTGTGAGGCATAACTCCTATTCTATTCTATTCTATTCTATTCTATTCTATTCTATTCTATTCT
>NW_020897691.1:8022152-8253810 GCF_003984885.1 Neopelma chrysocephalum
CTATTCTATTCTATTCTATTCTATTCTATTCTATTCTATTCTATTCTATTCTATTCTATTCTATTCTATTCTATTCCTTGTGCTCACTGTGAATTGGATAATGATGAGACTGCCACTTGCCTGAAATGCCAGGGTTTTTCAGCTCTAAACCCACTTTCAAGGACACATGTCACAAAGATTACAAGTAGAATCAGGATTTTTATTTGTTTCCTTTTGTCTTTCTGAATCTGTTTCAGAATCAATGCTCACGAGAATTAACACTGTCTCACAATCTTCAGATTATTCAATTTTTTCACAACTAATATAGACATGTCAAATCTTATAATTTAGTGGTCTTTTCTGAATCCCAATAATGTGTTAAAGTCTATTTATTAATTACGATAAATTAATTAAGAAAAAAATTATTTTACAGGCCAATTTTTCTGTTGGCATGACTCCATAGACTTTCCTTTCCCGAAGCCTGTATCTTGTGATGCCGAAAAACCTCGGCATGATTAATTGCTCAGAGACTTTTGCATCTTTAAGCAGCAAGGTATTTGTTTATTCAACGTCCAGCTCACGCTGGACAAACTTGCTTGACCTGAAAGTGCAAAAGCAAGCTGTTTTATACACTTTAGATACACGGTTACATCATTTAACATATATTTTAATAAGTAGGCTAGTCTCTGGGCGGAGTCTTTCCAGACATGCACAGTTTTCTACTGTGGGGGTCTTCTCCTCAAGCCTTCATCCCTCTGGTGGCTGCCATGGATGTCTTCCTCTATTTGACCTCTTCAAGTTAAGTGACCTGAATTCTTCAAGCTTGCAAAATCCTGGCTCTGGACCTTCTATATGTCATGCTAATGTCTAGTTTACCTAATTTATTACCTTGTGTGTACTACTATTCTTTCTGTAATAAGGACTTTGGTCCAGCAAGCAGAACAACACATGATATTAACTAGTGCTCCTAAAATGTTCTTCTAGCAAAACAGGTAGAGCAAACAGGACAAGCTATACCAGCTGAACCATTGTTAACTCTTTTTTTGTGCCTTTTTGCCATCATTGTGTCTTACTGAACTAAAGGAATTATTTTTGCCTCAAAAACGTTTAAAGAAGAAAGGGCTATATTTTTTATTTAGAATTTTTGGGAAAAAGTGAAGTCTTTTAATTATTAACAAGTTGAAACACAAGCTTTCATTTAGAAAATTACTTGCTCAAGAGAAGGACAATTGCTGTGATGCAGAGACTTTGAGAAACAACGAGGATAGCTAAATCCTAAAGAAGCATCTAGCCATATTTGTCTGAATGGGTGTATGTATTTATCATCTATGTGTACCATATCCATCATAACTAGACATATAAATAATGCATTGTAAAATAATGGAAGAAGCACTTTTCTGTTAGAGTGTGAAATCTGTGAAATTCTACATTGAATTGTTAGAGCCAGAAAAACTTTTTAAAAAAAGGTTGGTGTTTTCATTTCTAAAGAAATTTTGACCTTGATTAGAGAGAACACTCTTATTAATACATTTAAAATATGTTATTTTTTTACTTTCAAATTTAGCAATTTAATAAAATATGAATTCTTGAAATGGAAATGAAGTGGAAAATATAACTACTCTCTTGTGCATCTTTTACTAACACAGGTCTTAAAAACCAACTAGTGAAGTATGACTCTTGTTTCTCATTACTATGCTGAGATAAATTTCAGGCAAAGGCTTTGCATTAGGGTAACCAAAACCAGATAAAGTGCTCATAGTTTTAAATCTCAAATTATAAATTTATATATTCAGCAGAAATAGATTTGTTTTCTCCTTGCTTAAAGTCAAGACAGAATCATCCATGTTCTCACAGTATGTACTCAGAACTCATGACCATAAATTCAACAGTATTTCTTAGGAATATAGACCTTGCATTGTAATTACGTGCTAGGAAGGTTCCTGAGTTGCAGCGCAAGTCTGTCAAGTATGGCTTTCACAGGCATAAACTGTGTGGATCATCAAAGAATTTGAGGAACCTTCTTGTTCTCTATCTTCCATCATGCAGTTCTGTTTTCACTTACCTTTGAGTTTTTTGTTGGTTTGTTTTGGGTTTTCTCTCCTTTTAAGCATTTGAAAAACAATTAAAGAAGGACCTTTCAGTGTATTGAGATTTGCTGGAGATATTTTAGCATCAGAAACTTCATGGATAAGGTGCAAATTAGTAGGACCACTATCAATATGAAAACATCCTTCACTAGTAAAAATGTTGAAAGAAAAATTATTGATATGCTGATAGCCTATTACCCAGGATGAGTGATGGACTCCGCAGGGAGGATTGTTCCTGTGTATCTACTTTAGTTCAAAAGTTTTGAAAGCCAGCCTTTCCCCACCATTTCCCCCCCTGGTTCTGTAAGGTCTGGCATATTGCAGGCAGTGAAAAATTGGACATAATATGAAACATTTTATTGTAGGCAAGGGATTCTGGTGCAGATGCTGATCATATGTAGGCAGTTTGAGTCCATTAGCCTTTACTAGCTCTGTCTCAGCAGTAGTCCTGAAAAGTCACCAGTTGGTCTTCGCTGGTTTAAAATAGTTTATGCTGAAATGTAATATGTACCATTGCAGAATGAGATTATGTTTTGTACAATTAAAATTTTAGCTTTGAGATATAATGAGTGTAGTATAGGAGCCTTTGTAAAGCAGAATAATTACCCACTTTGGAATTTGGACACAACACTGGGGGTTAGAAACCTGCAGTGGTGAAAAACAACATCTGATTCCAGTTATCAGCTAACCTTCCTATATTAAAGATTTTTTCAAATCCATGGGTAATGCCAAATATAATAAATAGTATAATAATAAAAAGAGAAACAGAAATCATAAAGCTATCATTCTAAGAAAAGGCATGAAGTAAGATTACTGTTTATACAGAGTGTGACATAAATGCTGCTCTTTCAAGGGTACATATTTCTATTAGAATTTCTTAAGAATAATACACATAGAGCCAGCAGATGAATTCTGAGGACTTCCAAGAAGATGTACTGTAAACTAAAAGACATACTATGTCTGGCAGCATTTTATTGTATCTGGAGAACCTAGCATTTTCTCCTGTGATTCTAACTAGAAGTTGAATTCCTTCCATTTTATTTTCAGGACTGTTTTAATATGAAGTCTGATACAAAATTGAGAAATATCTTTTTTTTTGGTTTTGCTTAAGAAACAGTCCAAAAGTCTATAGGAATACATTCATTATAAGAATAGATTACTATAAATGCCTGCCATGCCAAGTAACAATAGTTAAAAAAAAATGTTGTTTTGGAAAAATCACTTTTTCATTGGGCCATTTTAGAGAAATAGGTATTAGTTCTCATCTTAAGGTTAAAAAGTACCTAATGAGGGACACCTAAGCCATGATTCATTAAAAAATTCATTAGGATTTCCAAAATCCTTTCTCTGCCTTGCAGAATACTGTTTTAGTGTGGCGTATGAACATGGACTACCTTTTGTTCTGCTTGTAATCTGGATGTGATCTGAAAGTTTTGTATAGGTTCCAGCTAGGACCTGAAATGCTGGCATACTTATCAAGAGAAGTGTTTTTCACTTCAAATACTTTTTCTTTCCAAATTTCAGACTTACTCTATATTTGAAAGTTGGAACAAATTCTGTCTATGAATGACTCAACTTCAAAATGTTTTGTTTGCACTGCAGAATATGATACACTCTCCATTGGGAAGCTGCTAGTCTGGCAGGTTTAGCTAGTTTTCCCACTGACTTACCAAGTGTTATGCAAGCACTGCTATCCCATGACTCGAACAGCTCCTGTTACTTTTACTTTAGATATGGAAACAGAGTTTTAAAACATCTCATAAATAATAAGGTCCTTCATGAAAGTTAAGGGCCATATTTCAAGATACAACAGTCTGTATCAAATAAATATGATTCCACTTTCTTTAAGTGTGAGTTATATGCCTTTATTATTCCTAAACAGAATATCCTTTTCTCTTGAAAATATTTAAATATGCAATATGTCATTTAAGACCATGGTTTGGCATTTGAATTTGCTATGATCTGAAAAATAGTTTCCTGAGGAAAAGGTGGATTACCCAGCAATAAAATGAACTTTCTTTCTGTAGGCATATAGATATATGGTGAAATAATTCATGAAAAAAATGTATTTTGAGTCCCAGGCTATATCATCCAGGCACATATACACATTATAAATTGCTCAGCCACAGAGGATGAGTACTATCCAGAGGAACACAAAACCTTTACAAAAAGGAAGCAAGGTTGAATTAATAAAACCAATTGTTACCCAGGTCATTCAGATTGAATGATGAGGTTGTGTGTTATGGAACTGTGGGGTTTGTTAGAATGGCAGAAATACTTCCAGCTACATTATTTTAAAAGGCCAATCACTATTAAACTTCCAGGAAAATCTGCCTAACATATAACCAATAAATTAAAATTGACCAATGTGATGGAGTTTTATACAGTGAAATGAGTCATGTTATCTCCTGTTTGCATGCAAGGAGAGGTAATAGAATTGGCTAGAGCTAGCATTTCTGGCCTCTTCAAGAAGGGAATGCAAATAAAAGAGAGCATGATGGAGTCTGAAGGAAAAGAGGCTGTTCTTCAGGAAAGAAAACAAATGTTAATGTATTTATTTAATTACATAGTTAAGACCTGTACTAGAACAGGGAGAGGCTTTTCATTAACCTATTACGCTACATGGGAAATTGTAAAGAAGCAAGACATTTTTATTTTTTTCAGTAAAGGGTTTTGTAAAGAAACTGTATTATATCAGGTCTGGAATCCATTTGATTGACATCACTGCAGCTGGCCAGCCTGTCATAGTGCTTACAGCTGAAGTGAAAAACTGTCACGGTTTCTAAGCTCCCACTTCTGTAAACATCTCTTGTTCCACTGAGTTATTTTTGGAGTTTTAATGTGCAGTGGTTCCAAAGAAGTGGTGCCAATGAGTAGAGTCTAAAAAGCAGTATTGAAAATCACTTACTTTAATTTAGTAAAATATTATATATTAGATGGCAAAGTGCCTTTCAACTTAGCTATGAATACCTTTATTTCTGACATTATTTGATTTAATAAATATTTGCTGTTTTGTGCCTGATGGACACCAAGTATGGCCTTACAGTTCAAAAAGAGAACAAATGAGATGGTCCATCGGAGTTATACTCAAGATGTAGAATGCAAGGCTTTCTAAGAGCTAAATTTAAGTTATGGGGCATTAATGGATGATATTCAAACCATAAGCAATGTGCATCCTTCCATTTTCATTTCCACTATGCTTCTAAGTTAAAAATGTCTAGATTTAAAAATTGGAAAGATTTAAAAGTCAAAATAAATACTGCTACAGTTAAAACAGAATGTTAAAGTGACTGAGATTTATGTAGTAGGTGGGAGGGACAATATTCTGTAGGAAATAGAATTTTGGAGTGTAGCTAGATCATATAGCAATGTTCATGACAGAGGTGCTCACAAGACAACAGTGGCTCTTTATTAATAGTGATATTGGAGTCTGGAAATAAAACTAGATTGCAAAAACATCAGCCCATGTTAATTAATCTGGTTTTGTACTTTTCCAGGATTTCATGCAGAAGAGTGTGAAGTATCTGCTACAGATATTGGCTTATGGACTAAATAATAGGATATAAAAACACTCAAGTGTTTTAGGCTTCTGAGAGCTTAGAGATCCTTTTTGAAGATAGAATCAGAACTTGCTCTTAAGTCAGTTATTTAGTTATCATTTATTAACTTGTTAGATATTTTATTCAGTGTTTGAGCTTTTAGTCCTTTAGCTCAACTCATGGAGGCTCTTACTGTTGTTGAATGGCCTGAGTCGAATTCCTCAAGCAAACCCACAATGGGTGGTCATAATACGTTGACAGTCAGGGAGAGTCCACCAATAACAAATAGTTCCTAAATAGCATGTATCATGGGTGGTCCAAGAGTTTCCTGGGAGGGACAGTTTCAGGAAGACTCTGTGGCTTGAATGGAAGTAATACTCTCTGTTTATAGATGTGTTTGTTTAATTCTGCCAAGCATGGCTAACCTTGTGACAGCCACTCTTATGGGAAGGAGGCATTGTAGAAAAAGAAGATTCTGCATACATAATAACTCCATATGAAACAGTCTCACCGATGACAGTCTCATTTTTAGGCATACTTTGGTTAACTGGCTTTCTATTTTTCAGTGAAGAAAATCAGAGTTTACAACTCAGTTTGTAACTATGGAGGCAGGTGTGGCTACTGGATTGTGGTAAGGTAGTGAAAGATCAGAATATCTGATTACACATCTTGTAATATCTTTACATGAATTGGTATAGTTGCATTCTTCTGAAAAGAATATAGTTTTACTACACAATACTGTATACAGTTGCACTCTTGTGCTGCTCTCTTGCCAAGCCATAGAATTTTTCCAAACCAAGCTGAAAGGAATTTGTGTGCCAAAATGCTGTAGGGAAATGTTAATCTGAATTATGTTTGCTTAGTATGGAAGTGAATCACTTTGATTACCTTGTTATTATAGCAGAGTTTCTTTTTGTTGACTGTTACTTAAGAAAGACCCTACCTCCAATAGTATAGCTCCTTTTGTTTAAAAATCAGTGGTGCTGTCACTAATGGTTTCAATGCCTTCCATGTATTCTTCATCTGCCAGTGCATTTATGAGTTCTTAGTGGTTTATATTAACCTATTTATATCAGAGATGGCAAACTGAAATTTAGCCATGACAAATCAGCAAAGTAGCCATTTTTTTTCTTTCCAGTCTGGGTAGTATATGCTTATTCTTCATTAAATGCAGTCTTATATCTTTCTTTTTATAAAATGCAAATCCTGCAATAGAAAAACCAATTGTTTTAAGTGGAAAAAAATGAAGAAAAACCAGAAAAAGCATGTTGCTATAAACATCTATTAGGGTTGAATCATACTAGAATTTTGTGAATGTTTTCATTTTAGCATGTCAGTTATTAATTTCTGATGTTTTCTGCTTTTTGGACAAATTATTAACACGTTTTTATTCTCAGCTCTCAAGAAAAAAGTGTTTTCTTATTTTTAAAGTACAAAGCGAGCAAAAAGACATTATTTGCGCTTGTTGTGTGTGTTTGTCTTGAAAAACACAAATTCTTCAGCAACATGAAATAGATGCTAAAATCATATGAAGGATCTTGTATCTTCATAAAGTATTTTTCATTGGTTTATGAGAAGAACACTGTTGCAGTTCTCTACTGCATTATGTTGTGTATGTGCAATAAACCTGACATGAATCTTTACACTGCTTAATTTTGGGGGAAAAAAAGGATCACAAAGAAAGAAACAATAAACTACACTGGATTAGTATTGATTAATTCCGACACACAAAATACTTTTAAGATCAGTTAGGAGTAAGCTATTGGTAATTTCATAGTTAGTTATGCAAGCATGTAAGCCAGTCTCTTCAGTTATTGAAATCAGTAACAACTCCATTTGTTTTTATTCCCCTACTTCTCTGCTAGTATGAGAATAAAAACAGACTAATGACATCTTTTTTTTTAGCTGTAATTAGCCTTCTTTTTTAAAATTTTTTTGGTCATTGGATGTTTAGAAATCCATAGTTTAGGCTTCAGAATTGAAAGTTTGTTTCAAGATCAAGATTGATCATGGAATTTGCAAGCGCTAATTTGAAAACCTGTTTGAATTTACTGCAATTTTGCTTGGTGAAGAATTCAGAAAAATTGGCTCTTGGTTTTATTTCCAAAATTCATAATGTGAATCGGAAACCAACTGTTGCCTCATAACAGTTGATCTCACAATTAATTTCTTGGATGATATGGTCGCTCCTCTGTATATTAGTGCAGATGAAAAGAGTAAACTGTCCTTTTTTGATTTTGAATTCACATAATTGTTTTTCAGCACACAAATAAGTAAGACTTTCCACATGTACAAATGCTACCAGAGGTCGCCAGAAAACCTATAATTTATCCTATTCTGAAGAATGCTTCAGGTCTAACTAAATTGCCCAACTACAGAGGGTCAGCCATGTTCGGAATTCTTACCTGGCATTTAAATGTTTCTAGTCAGCAAAAATATGTGTCTCTGAAAATAGTGAAAGAGGAGTGGGAATGCAATCTTGTAAACTAACATTCTTTGTAGGAGGGGTACTAGTAGTATGGAGGAAAAAAATCTGTCATATACCCTATTAATGGCCCAGTTCCACCCCAGATCCTGAAAGTGTTAGCCTGATCTATGGTGAAATTGTTCTCATAGATTTAAGCACATTAGGAAAATTGCTTAGCTTTCATACTTATGTACATTGAATCATTTGTGCCTGCCATTACAATCTGCTTATAATTATGATGCTATAAACATTGTTACTTGGTGTTGAAGACATTTATTCCTTCATGCTATTTAAGAAATGCAGATATTTTTAAAAAGTTAATTAATTCATTGGGCAAAATAAAAATCTTTTTTTCTGATAGGTAATGGCAAAGAAGTCTTTCATGGGATTGCAGTAAATGAAAGCAAATTAATTATCTATTTGTGCTTTCACGTGTGTTTGAATATTTCTCAGCGGGAGTCAATTCAGGCAGCAATCTCTTCCTGTCAGTGCAGCTGAAAAAATATTTTTACACAGCTAGATCCCATATATGATCTGATACCATGTGAGGATAATTAAATCTTGCATAACTGTTGACAGCAGTTTTTGATTTCCATGTGTCCTTATCCAAGCTACTCCACTGTAATTTTAGGGAGTCTCTTATTGGTAGGTGGCTCTGCTTGACAAGACATAACCTTGGCCTGAAAACCATTTTACTTTGCATTTGCTTTGGAAATTCAGTAATGATGATATGCCATTTTGGCTTACTTTTGTAAGTCATTGCAAATGCTCCCAAATACGATTGAAAAGAAAGTATATATTGGCTTAGTTAACAATACAGATCCTGATTGTAACTGTCCCTATTGAAAATCAGCTTAATATTAATCTTGCCTTTGATAGGAAGGCGCAATATTGTGTTTTAAGAACTGCTGGTGAAATCTCTTAACAGTTCAGTAGCAGGTTTTAAAAGATCTCATGCTAACAGATTTTTCAGAAAGGGAAATATCTGCAGAATAGCTCATGTGTCTCTGTCTCATATTAATGGACCGTGAATGCTGAGGATGAATAATGAGTGGTAGCCTGATGTTATCAACACACTGTAATTTTGTTTTTTGCCTTATATCAAGTAACAGAACAAGATCAGCCATAAAAGTATTTGCAGCAAAACCAAACTGTTACTTCTCTCTTTGCTGGTTTGGGTTTTTTTTAGGACTTTCTATGTAAAAATTATGATAATGGAAAACTCACAAGTTGCCAATTTTCTTAAGAAATTGTTATGTGTCAAGAGCTGCGTGGTTGTCAAAAGTATTGACAGGGCAGTGACATTGCCAGAAATATAGTCACCATCTAGTCTTCTGCATAGCATTTGAACTACAAGGAAACTGTGTCCTTTGGAAACGGCATGGGTGCCAAGTCAGCAGTGGAGTGGAAGTGGGAAGGAAGTAGGTTGATGAAAGCGAACTAAATGTAGGCAAGAAAAAGAAAACACAGGAAGCCACGTGGAAGAAAAATGAACAGAATTACCTATTTTGACTGAATTCTAGACATTTATTAAGGATATATTTCTTTGGGATAAGCACTAGGGAATTTTCTAAACCTCCAACAGATGAGCCAGAGAGTTTGCGACAAGAACATAGGTATTTTAAAGAAATGACTACATGAGCATCCATTGTGTGTCTGCTTGATTCAGCAAGTTTCTTGTTACAGCATTCAGAGATTGCATACCCTGACTTAATTATAGATTACCTTGTGCTATAGAGGAATTCTACAGTCAATGTGTGGCTAACTGTGAGTATTGAAATTTCACATCAGTCCAACATTCAGCATGCCCAAAGCTAAATATCCCACATTCCAAAGAAGCTTAATCTGTGCTTGACATTAGCAATTTTTATTGAATGCCCATTTTAAGCTATTTTTTGGGCACATGCAAGTCATATTATTCTAGTTGATGTAATATGGTCCTTTTTTTAACTGGGAGGTTATATAGATTATATGTTATATATAGCTATATATGAAATATTTTGAAAACAGTAAATCTTTTAAATTTTAAGAATTGTGATACTAAAGAATAATAGATGTCTGTCTGAATTTTTAAATCAGTTATTTTTTTCCACTTGCCTCTGAGGCTTCCTTATGTTGCTCAAAATAAACATATAAGAATTTCTCCATCTGTAAGTCCGTACGGAGTCTTTGATCATTCTGTGAAAGAACTTTATCAAACATGGACATTTTCTGTTAATAACCTTCAAGATATAATACTCTGGAAGACTAACAGTGTACCTTACGTTCTTTTACTTTATACTACCATAATAGTAAACCTCAAAGGTTATTACAAATATGTTTATAAACTTTTCAGAAGTAATTTGCTTTGTCACGCAAACATAATCTTTTTAGTTTTCCCATTGTAGCGGTTAATTTAGTTTTGAAACAATTAGATGGATTTTTATCCGTGCAAGTAAAAATATATCCTTGATGCCTTTGAGAAAGCATGCAGGATCACTCTCGAGGAGAAAAGACAATGCAGAAAGAATCGTTCCCTGCAGAATATACCACCTAAGGAGTCTTTCTGCCGTGCCTTTTGCAACTGGTCGTGCCTATCTCGTATTGGCCTTTTTAGCCACCAGTGCGCTTGTAACAAACGTGGGTAGAGCCCTTCCGAAATCTTCGTTCGTGAAGCCTAGCCATGATGATGATCCCACAGCAACTGTTTGGTTCTTCTAAATGGAAGAGCTGGCTAAGGAAGTACTTATTGTAGTTCTGTCTGATGCAGATGAGTTGTGCTCCTGTGTAAGCACACAATGCTTAGATGCTCAAAGCTTGATGCAGAAACAAACTTTGGAAATTTGGTAGTAAAAATTATTACTTTAGGTCTGCTGCAGTGAAAAAAAGAAGGGAAGGTGGTGGCGTAGTCACAGTTTTATTTTGAATCGGGGGTGACTACAGTGAAAGAAAGGAAGGATAAAAGCAATTAACAAGCTCAGGTAAAAGGAGACGTTGTTGCAATCATTATGCAGACTTAGATAAATATTTTAGCTGTTTAAATGAACCTGGAAGACCATACTCTTGAGATCTGAAGCAGGAAGAATTTTTAGGACTAACACGTAACCTAGAGGTGATGATGTAGAAGGAAATTGAAGTTGTAGGTAATCTTCAATTTTTCTGTCCCAGTAACAAGTTACTGTCTACAATGATGGAGAAGGTTTGAGAAAAAATTGCAGTGAAAGGGAAATAAGGATCCTTGTTCTAATCTTGTTGAACTTGAAATAATGGTGAATCATTAGACTGGTATGGAGATCAATCTGGAAGAGAGGTTTAACTGTGAGTCATGCTTAGAGAAATACTAACTTGGCATTATCTGAAGTTAAGATGTGAGGAAGCAGGATAAGAGAAAAGTAAGGGCAGACTTTTGTGAAATTTTGTTGGAAACTGACTGCAAAATAAGAATTCTCTTCTGAAGGACTGTGTGCTGGTTTAAAAGTTAACCAGCAAGGCAAAATGAACTCAATTCAAAAGAGAGATTTATAAGTCAGAATAACAATTTATTAAAATAATGCAATAAGTACAATTATACAGACAGACAATTGGTTTTAATCCACAAAACCCAAATGTACAAACCCAGCACCCTGGGGTATGAACAAAAGTGGTGTACCTTGGCCCACCCCCCGAGTCCAAAGCAAAGGGAGAGGGAATAAACCTGCTGGTGGGAGAGCTGCTGCAGTCTGGTCAGAAGTGGTGATTGCAGTCCAGTTGAGGGTGGTGGTCTCAGCCTGGTTGGGAGCAGCGGTGGTCTGCTGTCTTCCTCTGGGTCCCACGAGAGAGAGCCCCAAAGCTCTGAAACTCCCAGTTATATACTCTCCAGTTCAGGCGGGAGTGCTCAGTCCCTCCCTCAGAGTAGGGAATTCCATAAAAGGGCATGTGGATGCTCAGTCCCTCTTATCAGAGCGGGGAATTCCATATAAGGATATCAGAGCAGGGAATTCCATAAAAGGGTACAGGAACATCTTCCCACCTTGCAGGCCTCTACTGACAGCAGTTTTTGGGAAATGGCATGGAGGCTATAGAATACACAGTTTTGGGTTACACCCATCCAGGGATGAATTGGTCCCAGCCGTTCTAACCAGGACAGACTGATAAAAGGTAATCAGAACAGAGAAGAATCAAGGAAGCCAAGACAGAGCTAAAATCCAGGAAAAGCACTGTCAGCTTTATTGAAGGCAGCTTGATACATGGAAGCAAGTCATGATGACATATTCGTTGTCACATATGTCTGGGAAGAGATCATTAGAAAGAATGTCAGGCATCGTTTCAGTGAAAATCAAGGACAAAAGGTACGTTTAGCAAGAGAACTGGAAAAAAACCCCACCAAACCTGACTGCAAACAGCATATGCTTTTTTATTAAGTAAATGAGAGATGATCTGTAACTGGAGAAACAAATGTGGACAACAGCAGGCCTTTTAAGGACACAGAAACTAAGGAATGTTTACATTGGAAGAAGGAAGAGTCAGATGACATTGATATGTTAATGGAGAGAATAAAGGAAATAAGTTAATATGTGAGATTGGGCCTCTGAAGAAAGGGAAGGAGAACAGAAGAGAAATATCTCAACTCACAAGGAAGCACTGCATTAGGGGAAAAGAAAAGGAAGACAGAAGTCGGAAAATAGTGTGGAAAAATAAAGCTGGTTAGGAAAGAAACCGTGGGAATTACAGACATGAAATTTGATGCTAGAAAAGAAGCATTATTTAGCCAAGGTAGTAACCTCACCAAGAGCAGAGAAAGAAAATTATCAGAATCATAATTGAAATGCTTGCTGACAGTTCCTGCAGTTAGACCTTTTCAGTTCATCTGCTCAGCTGAAGCAGCACAGTTAGCCAGGTCACTCCTAGATCCATATACATACCAAACAAACCTATTCTGTCATTAGGGCGGGGGTATTTCTATTTCAATTCCTGATATCTCCAGTAGAACATGTCTTTGAGATCTGTACTCATAAATGTAGAAGAGATAACCTTTTGTAGAATATGCAGAAATCTTTACAAAGGTTCTTTATTTAATCTTTTTTGGTAATACATATCTTCATGCAAAGTGCTGTGAAACTCATGCTTTTGGGGAAGAGGATAGAGTAGAATTTTCTTTAAAAGTCTTTAGAATGCTTTCCTTTCATTTTTAACTGACATCAGTTTGAGTCTTAAAAAAGTTTCTTTATTAGCTGTGTAGGGCAATATAGTATTCTTTATGGACTAAATTTTATAGGACTGATGGCACCTCAAGGATATGCTCTTTCAAAGTGATCCATCAGTTTCACAACACCTTTAAGTTCTGACTTTTTCAACTGTAAAAGCAACCAAGGGAAAAGATTTGCTTTATGGATACAATTTTTACTCATGTTAGCTTATAGCATTAATGTTTAGATATTTACATGCCAAAATAGTTAAACTTTATGTTCTCCCATATGAATTGAAATACTAGATTCTTAGAAGGCTAATTGCACCATCCAACCCTACATTTATATGGAACATATTATTATTCTGATTGCTTATGTTTATTCAAAACGTAGCTTTAAAAGGTGAGGCATTAGCGCTGTGCATGCCTTTCAGACCTTGACAGTTTAATGTTCTTGACTTTGTACTGGCACTTTAAAAATGAAGAAAAGATTATTTGTTTCCATTTGCAAATTCTTTTGTTCCTGAAGGAAATACATCTACTGGGTAAAAATGTAATAAGATTTACCCCTGTGTCATGGGTTGAGATTGCCCCCTGGGAACCGGGGGGCTCAGAGGTGATTAGGTGCCAGGGCAGTGTTCCCTGGAGGGCCAATCACTGCTCACCTTGTTCGCTCCTGCTGAAAAATCATATATACACAGCCACAGAAGTTGTTGGCAATTCTGTTTGTGTCTGCTGCTGTGTGAGGCTGTAGAAGGCCCAGGGGTGGCAGGGCCTCCTTCTTTCCCCCTCCAGGGGGAGGGGAGGCCCTACGGCCCACAGCCCTGCCTAAGCCAGGGTTGGAGGCAGCAATGGAGTGTGTTTGTTGTGAGAGAGAGATTCACAACACCTGAGGTAAGAGGGAGAGGCAAGCCCCTTGCGAGGAGGCTAGGCACTCTTCCCCCCCTGCAGCTGGGCTGCGGGGCGCTTGGGACAGTGTATAACTGGACCGAGCTGCCTGTGGCCAAGGCTAGGGGGCTTTTTCCCCCCCCCACTGCCTTGAGGCTGGTGGGGGGTGGATTTTAAGGCTTAGTATTGAAGCTGAGCCAAGAGACGGGCTGATAATGAAAGCAGCTCGGTGCCAGGGAGAAGAAACCCAGGCGAAATTGGAGACGGGCCAGAGAGAGGCTCAGGGGGTGCCCTGCCGAGGTTTGATCGGGGGCATCCGAAAACACAGAGGAGGAATGAAGATTCCAAGACGTGTATGTTGATAGGCTGACTGAACTACAGCAGCCTACAGAACCGAGGTATGAGACTGAGAGAGAGGATAACACAGCAGAGACTTACATGGAACCAAGGAGGACGGACTCGGAGCTATCTTCTTGGACTTCGTGAAGAATAAAGGACTTCAGCAAACAGCTGGAAGTTGGGGGGGGGAGTGTTTCAGGTTCCCCGAACACTCCCACGAGAGAGAGACTGGTACCTATCAACCTGAAAAGGCTTTTCCTGGACTAATTGAGGGAGAAGCTTTGAAGGGACTGATAGAAGTGTATAATAATATATATATATATATAGTTGCTTTTAGCTTGTGTAGTATTTATTTGTGTAAAATAAATGTATATATACTTCCCCTTTCCCCCATAGAGGTGTCTGCCTGAAAATTTCTCTTCGGTGTTGAGATAAAATTGTGGGAAGGGGTGGGGGAAGCCTGGAAATTGGATTTTGGATTTCTGTGGTAGCTCAAACTACCACACCCTGTTTCTTATCTGTGTATGACTTAAAGGAGAAATCTTACTCAGGAAAAACTACAGAGAAAATTATATCTAGATCACAAGCTTGTTCTTTGGAATATATCAGAATATATTTGGCAGTGATTTGAGTAAAACTTAATCTTCAAAAGAAGTATTATCAATTTATCACATCAGAGTACTAAAACATTATGTAAAATAGTTGTATACAATTAAACTCACCAAGCATAATAAAAGAGAAACAGAAATAGAACAGAATCCAGAAGGAAAGAAAGAAAAAAAGAACTGTTTGTTCACACCATTTTAGTGCAAAGCTTTAAAGCTGCACTAAAGGATAGAACTGACTTTTATACGTATAAGGTAAAAAGTTCTTAAAATAAGAAAGAGTAATGAAAAAATACTAAAAAAAAAAAAAGATATGAGGTGAATAAAAAAGGAATATTCCTTGTATTTGCAAGAGAGTGACATTAGAAATGTAATACACTTCACCAAGAATAAGAAATAATTATATTATTATTACATTATTAATATTATTTATATTGTTATTAACAACAACATATCATCAACAACAATAATAATAAACAACAATTAAACAAATAGAGTTTCCTCTGACAGCCATATAGGAGAAGATTTGTTATGCAGCAGTCAATTAACTTGTTATTGTTTGCATGTAATATGCAGAGGATTTTCTGGATCGCCGAACATAAGGATGGACTGTAGTTGTAGTGTCACACATACTTTTCTGAGTAGATCCAGTTTTCCAGACTTATAACTTAAAAAAATGTATTTTTAAATCTCAGTGTTCTGGGAAGGAAATTGTTTTAGTAAGTATTTTATTTGTAAAAGATATAGCATATTATTAATTTATACCAGAGCCACTTTCCAATACCTGTTAAAATTATAGAAAAACTGGAAAATAATTAATTATACAAGGAATTTCAATCCTTTATGATATATAATATACTCACAGGATTGAAAACTCTGGGTTTGACAATTTTTCATGAAGTGTTTATAAACAGATCCACCGTGCTATTTTATTTGGCTGTGGAGTCTGCTTTTTAGGCCAAGAACTTGAGGTTTGATTAGCCTAAATAGGACATTATACAGTATGTATGGTGAAAAATCTTGATATTTGGGGACAGGATCTCTTTCTAAATAGGGAACTTTGTTTAAAAGGCTTGTCATGGTAGTTGTGCTTAGTTTGACAGTGATTTCGAAATACAAGCAAGAGTTGTTTTGTGTTTGTGTGCTCAAAGTGCAGGATTGAAACTATAGACCTTTCTCTGATTGGCATTAATGGAAACAGCCCTCTGTTTCATTTGGAGCGGTATCGTGTCTGGAAGCTGTCATGAAATAACAAATAATAGCAAAGTCTACTGGAGTAGTACCTAGAGCCACAGTCACGATGTTATATAACATAATAAATGAGGAACCCAAATACAGAAACTAGCACAGCTTGTTGCAGAAAGGGTTTTTTCCCAGAACTTATTCAAGAAAATGTTAACATCTTGAAAATCTGACAAAAGATTTTTGTAATTATTTTCTGTGTAAGTGTTTCACACAGGTGGATGCAACTGATTTCCCTAAGTTTTCATGCACATCTCTGTATCTGCTAATTAACTTGATGGACTTAGATATCTAAGGATAAAATTAAAAACTGACCTGCACACCTCAGCAGTAACAAGATCCCAGGCTTTCATAGCCTCTGCAATACCTTGGGACATGTTCCTATTTTTTCGTTGTTTACTGTTTGAAACTCTTAGAGAATGTACCTCTCTTCTTAACTATTCCACAGAGGTAAAGTTCTTCTGATGTAGTGCTTTAGTTATATTCAGCATGTTCATGTTCTATATTAGTTACTGGGTCTTGGTTTATGTTGCTTGAGTGGACATTTTAATTTTGTAATTTTTCTTTCACTGTTGACTTCTCTATCCTCTCCTAGAAGTCACATAATCGACCTTTAGATGTTTTTCCTATATTGCTAGCTCTTCTGCTAACAGGACCCCCTATAGGAAGATGCCAACTTTTCTGCTCCAGAACCAGTTTAATGTTCCCTGTTGGATCTATCTTTTGTCATTATTTGAGGCTCTAATACATGTTGTTTTGTTTCTACTTTTCCAAGTTGTTTTCCTTTAGTAAATACAGAGGAAAGCAAGGCACCTTGTTTCCAAGACAATTACTTCCCATGTATGGTAGAGATAAGTCGTGACTTCAGGACCTACTCTGTTTACCAGTGCAGTCTTGAACTTTGGTGACAGACTTGTTTAACGGATTGGAATGAATCTTCCTCACAAACTTTATAAATCTGTTCCAAGGAATATTGTATGACTCTGAGGGTTAAAGCAAATTTACTTGGTGCATAATTAATAATGTAAGGGAACCTGAAAATACGTAGTGCAGTGGACATGGCTTCCCTTTATCCTCAATACTAGAGCAGAGAGAGGCACCCCAGCCCCACCCCTCTCAACCCAGGAGTCCAGGGTAAAGGAATGTTGGAAGGAAGACTTTTCCTTCATCAAGGAGGATTGGGTTAGAGAACACCTAGGCAAACTTAACATGCAGTTAAGTCTACGGACCCTAACTGGATGCATTCATGAGTGCTGAGAGAGCTGCAGACACCATAAGCAAGGCTGCTCATGACCATGTTTGAGATGCAAGAGTCAGGAGAGGTGCCTGAGGACTGGAAGAAAGCAAATGTCACCATCTTCAAAAAGGGCAAGAAGGATGACCCAGTGAACTAATGTCCAGGCAACCTCACCTCAATTCTTGGAAAGGTGGTGAAATGCCTTATTCTGGAGGCCGTCTCTTTCCATATGGACAACAAGAATATGAGCAGGAGTAGTCAGCATGGTTTCACAAAAGGTAAATCATGCTTGACCAACCCATGGTCTTCTGTGATGAAACAAATGCCTCAATGGATGCGGGGAGAGCAGTGGATATTGTCTACCTTGACTTCAGCAAGGCTTTTGACACTGTATCTCGCAACATCCTCACAGGCAGACTCAGGAAGTGGGGACTGGATGAGTGCACAGTGCGGCAGATTGAGATCTGGCTGAACAGAAAATGCCAGAGGGTCGTAATCAGCGGCACAGTCTCTTGCTGAGACACTAGTCTGTCACTAGTGGTGTCCCTCAAGTTCAGTACTGGGCCCAGTATTGTTTAACTCATCCATCAATGACTTGGATGAAGAGGCAGATGCCTCCTCAGCAAGTTTGATGTGGCACAAAGCTGGGAGGAGTGGCTGATACCCCAGAGAACTGTGCAGCCCTTCAGAGGGACCTCAACAGGTTGGAGAGATGGGCACAGAGAAACCATCTGAACTTCAACAAAAGCAAATGCAGGGTCCTTCACCTGGAGAGTAATAACCCCAGGCATCAGTAAAGGCTTGGGGCTGACCTGCTGGAAAGCAGCTCTGTGGAGAAAGCCCTGGGGATCCTGGTGGACAGCAAGCTGTCCATGAGCCAGCAGTGTTTTCTTGTGGCCAAGAATGCCAGTGGTATCCTGGGGTGCATTAGGAAAAGCATTGCCAACAGGTCAAGGGAGGTGATCCTGCCCCTCTGCTTAGCCCTGGTGACGCCACATCTGGAGTGCTATGTCCAATTCTGAGGTCCTCAGTGCAAGAGACATAGAGCTCCTGGAGCAGTTCCAATGGAGGGCTTCAAAGATAATTAAGGGATTGGAGCATCTCTCTTATAAGGACAGGCTGAGGGAGCTGGGCCTGTTCAGTCTCGAGAAGAGATGACTGAGAGGGGACATCAACAATATCTGTAAGTATCTGAAGGGAGGGTGTCAAGAGACTGGAACCAGGCTCTTCTCAGTGGTGCTGATCAATAGAACAAGAGGCAGCGGGCAGAAACTTATGCACGGGAAGTTCCATGTGAATATGAGAAAGAACTTTACTGTGCGGGTGACCAAACACTGGAAGAGATTGCCCAGAGAGGTTGTGGAGTCTCCCTCTCTGGAAATATTCCAGAACTGTCTGTACGCAATCCTGTGCCATATGCTCTAGGATGACCCTGCTTGAGCAGGGAGGTTGGACCAGGTGACCCACAGTGATCCCTTCAAACCTTACCCATGCTGTGATTCCGTGGTTCTGTGATATTTATGTGGGTGTGCATGAGGGATCCAGCCTTCTTGTAGTCACACCAGACTTAAACTCATCAGTGGAGTTCTGACAAGCCAGTTTGTGGCCTGGGACAGTTAAACTGTTTTATTCCAGCACTGTAGATGAGCTAATGACTCTTGCCATCCTTACTAACTCTCTGGAAGGTCACACCAAACTAATGTGACTACATTGCCTGTAGCCACAAGCAATGAGCTCACACAAGTAAGACTGCATAGCACTGTGCTAAACTGTATGTTGACTCAAGGATAACCACACCATGGTCCATTTCACAATACAGACATGCTCTAAATTTCATGCCTTGAAAGTTCTTTGTTTTTGTTTCTGTGATGATATAAATGGAAGACTTCTCCTTATAAGACTTACAGTTGTTTTAAAACTTGGGTTTAAATATAACTTATTCAGTCTAAACAATCCTCCTCCTCACCCCCCCAATTACTTAATGCAAATGTTTTTATATGTATGTTTGAGGTGCAGCACACTGAATGAACTTGTTACTTGACATGCTACATTTAAACTTCTCATTTGGCTGTACAAATCATACACTTAGGAAAAACACATTATAAGAAAGCTATTAATCTAATTTCTCTACTGTTTTTCTTTTGTGAGCTAAGAAGTTCCAGGAAACTAACTCTGGTTAGTCTTCAGTGTTCTGAGTATTTTGTGAGTGTATATTATTTTAGTAATTGATTTTGCTCCAAATTGAAATTTGGTGTTGCATTTTTTCCTGGAGAATACTTCTGCATATTTACAATTTTGAAAAGTTAAGAGAAATTGGTCAATATTCAGTGCTCTGAAAATTAGAATATTTTTGAAATTGTGTGTTCACTGTGTTGCTAGCTAGAGGGAATATTTAGGTCCTTTCATATTTTATATGGTTATAGTCAAAAACACATATAGGAATCTACATACTTGCAAATGATATGATAGAAAATAAATTAAAACATGATTTAAAAAATAAATTTTTTTGCATTTTTGCACAAAGATATTTTCATTTCAGCTTTCCTCTGTGATATATTTATATTATATGTGCTGTCCAAAAGATATCAGGTTAATGAGGAACTGACAAACAGCAAAGTTTATCACTTGTAGGAACCTCAGATACAGACCTTATTTCCCAAATGGCAGTAAGAAACATTAAATAATTTGTTGATAAATAATCTTCATCTCATGAAAGGAGTATAATTCCACATTTAGAGCCTACTGTTGCATAGTTGAATCGCAACGGCAAGGAATCTTGAAATTACACCTTTGATAAGTTTATTTCAGCTTACCAGAAAGATTAAACTTTCTAATTTAACAAAGTTAAATGTAAAGTGAAAAGCAAAATCAGTTCATGTTGTCCTTCTATTCCTGCTAGCTTTTGTGGGTGGAGAAGTGAAGAGTATTCCAGATGTGATGACCTACACTTTGATAAAGTGGAAGGTTACAAAGAAAAAAATGTGTACACACTCATCGACTATTTTGCACAGGAATAGGAAACTATTGAAAAGACATTTATATTTAAGTATCATTAAGATTTAGAATATGCATTTCAAATATTTAAAGGTCAATCTGCACAAGATTTTTCTTTTTAAAATTAAATTTTATCAAAACAGGACTACATATCTTTTTTCATATTCTGTATTATATTGTGTAACTTGGAATATATTTATAAGATCAAGAAAACAATACTTCTAAAAATATCTCACCTATATAACACATGCAAATTTTCCTTCTTTCTTGCTTGTGATATCTTGAGTGGTATACCAGTTCTTTCATTCTACCTGCTTTCACATTAGCTCTAGGTGGTAGGAAAGTCTTCTCATTCCTATTTCAAATTGGATAAGGCACTAAGAAACTGGTTTCTGCACTTGGTCATGAAGATTTGATTTTCCTGATGAAAACCAAAATGAGCATGGGTACACACAGTGGTATTAAAATAGATATTTAGACCTATTTCCTGATCTGACTAGTTTAGCTCAGCCCTGAAAACACTCATGAGCTGGTGGTGGGAGGGTTTCATGAGGGTTGTGCTTGACAATGGAAGTGCTTTTTGATGCTGTTCAGGAAAAGACCTATGTCTGGTCCCAGAAAATGCATCATCTTGGACAGTTTTTTCACCAAGGCAGTACAAGAGAGGAGATGTGCCTACGACATGTAGAAAATGCCTGTAAGCACCATGAATCAGCCCATCCTGGTGGGCTTAATTTTCAAATTAATTGTGAATCATTAGTCTGAGCTTTCATGTAACAGTCTAGAGTTTTGCAGCTAATGGGTACTTCCTATTCTCTACCACAAAAGCCAGAGGCAGCCTTTGTTGACTTCAGATAAATGGCATATATGCTCTTTGAGAAATTCCACTTAACAAGAGTGATCTACATTTATGTGTCCACAGTTGTGCCATAGTTTGCCATTGAAAATTTGCATCTCAGCACACTTCTTGTAATTACTAGTGTCAATGATTATAATCTCAAAATATAAGACTATTTGAAAAATTTTATAATAATAGTCTGTTGAATGATAAAAGTGCAATTAGGTATGTCCTTCTCAAGATGATTATACATGCTGAGGTGATCCTGAATGGAAAATTCATGCCATACAGCTGATCCTGCCATGGAGTCTTGTAGCTGCCTTTTAGCTGTATGCACTGTAAAAAATCATCTTTCATTTTTTGACAAGAGAGCTTTCCCTTTTTAAGGCAGGAAAGCACTGGGATTTCGGGCTTATTCATGTTTTTTAGTGTGTTAGATTCCAAGTGACAATAGCCCATGAGTCTCAGAGCATAGCCTATGGAGACTACAAAGACACACTCACATTGCTACTAATGGGTCACCTGGACTCTTTCATGTACAGGCTGTTGTGATGTGTCACTAAGTAGTGGGAAGGTACTTTTTTCTTGTGACATCTCATTATGTTTTATGGTTTTTGACTGCCAACAGCTGTACTTCATTATATATGGAAAACACATTTGGCTTCTCCTTCTCTTCAAGGTTCATCTTAAGAATTACTTTCAACAGTTGCTTCCAGACGTATTTTTGACACAGTGGAACCTGTTTCATTCTTTGGGAAAGTGATAACATAGTACTAGTGCAATGATTTTTTATGAAATCACATTTCCATTACCTTGATCAGGAAGGTACAATTCTGCAGTTCATGTATAAGGTTATATTTTAATTTCAGGTTAAACTTTGTTGCATACAAATATGTATGGAAGATGCAAATATAAATTTCCTTGTTTTCAGCCACTTTAGGCCAGATCCACAGACACCTGAAATTATTTTTATTTAATCTCTGTACATTAACTTTAATAAATTTCAAAATATATGGGTATTAGTCTGCCTAAAGGTCATTAGTAAATATGGAGAGGCTTTAGTGAATTTAACTCACATAAAAAGATCATACTGTATTTTGTAGAGTAGAGCAGAACTGAGTTTTTTTAACATTTCCATTAATTTAATGTACTTTAAAACTTACATTTATTGTATTTTTAGAAAAATATATATTTAAACAGACTTACTATGTCTCAGCAATTTTTTTGGTATAAGCATATATTTTCTTTATTTAAATTGTTAACCCAGAATTAAACTAATATCAAGCAGAATTTAGGTTTCCTCCAGCCACTGTGGTAATTGCTAAATTTTTTATGGTCTGTCTGCTTTTATACCCCTTTCTTTTAAACAACTAATCTGAGAGATTTTCTATGAATAAGAGAGTTTTTTATATTTTAAGATCTTTTAAATTATTGTGACAATTTGAACTGTATATTTAGGTACCCTGAAGAAATACGTCCATTTGCAGTTATTTTCTATTGGGTCTAGATCTGCCAGGCACAAATGACTTCATAATGCTGCTTTTTGCATATGTGGTCAGCACTTAACACTACTTGGAAAAAAGATGTTGCTCTTTCTTAAAGATTTTGTGCAGACTTTATGCCGCTTGGAGAAATTTTGTAAATACCATATGGGGATAGAAATGACAGTACTCAAGATGAAACATGTTGAAAATTTCCCTTTACTCTTGCTTTTTGTTTTGAGAATGTTGAATGCAAGTAATAGAAGTACCTTCATACAGAAGGTTTACTCTTTGGATAGTTGTCTGTCTTTTGTGATGCATTGTTTCATGATGAATTGACTATTTTAAATACGAAAATTGCATGAGAATATCTGGCTTTTGGGAAAAAAAAAAAGCATTATACTGTAAGTAAATGTGAGTGTGGACTAATAAAAGAAGAAACGTGGGCCTGTTAAATTCTGATATGAACTTCAGTTTTAGGAAGGAAAATCCATTTCTCTGGTGGTTCAAGGATAATTAGGGGTATAAAACTACTACTTTGAAAGGGACTGACTAACTATGCTTGTGTGGCTAGGTTTGCATGAAAGAATTTTGGTTTTGTAGTGTATTTGACTGTGAACTAATGTCCAGATTTTGAAGTGGAATTTGAAATTATACACCTGAGTAGGACCCTAGTAAAAACTCTTTTTCATGTTTCCCTCAGTTTTTTTAGTTACTGAGTGAAGAGACAGGATTGTAATGACAATGATATCATGCAAACATTAGTAGCCTCAGAGACTGTGGCAGGCTTTTGAAGAATGTCTGAGATTACATTTAAGTTGTTTCAAACCCGTCATTAAAGCAAATGGTCTGGAAAACATTCCTGATCATTTGTCCATCCATGTGAGTTCCAAGTGTATTTTGCAGACTTTCAAAAATTGCTATTGTAAGAATATAGTAAAAGTGCTTTCTACATTAAAAATGTATTAAAAATAGCACCAATAATATATTTTAATTTTTAAAAATTTAATTGGATTTCACTTAATTCTACCAAAGTTTGACTAATCTTGGCACCTTCTTTCTTATATAATAATGATTGAGGCAAATAACATACTCTACTGCATTGCACTCTTCGTTGTTGTTCATGATGCAGTATCTTCAGATCCCTGCTTCACCAATCTAGTATCACAGAATTACAGAATGGTTGAGGTTGGAAGAGACTGGTGGAGGTCATCCAGTCCAACACCTTTGCTCAAGCAGGACCTACTCAGCAGGTTAGTCAGGCCCATGTCCAGTCAGCTTTTGAATATCTTCAAGAATGGAGACTCCACAATCTCTCTGGGGAAACTGACAGTAACTTGGCTGCTCCAAGATGGCCTTCAATATGCTGTAATTATGACAACCCCTTTATTACAGTGCCCCACATTTAAAATGGAATACGTGAGAGATATGTCTGGATATGTGACTGAAAAAATGAGCAACCAGATAAGCAACTGTCCTCTGATCTGTGCAAATTTGTGTCTGCTGCACAGAACTTGAACTACGGAACTATACGGAAGGGAGAATTGCCTGAAATCACGAAATAGTGAAATATTGTGGAATGTGGAATTCTTAGTAGAATCCTTATTCCATCCATGAAACTTTCAAAAAGTATTCCTTAGAAACTGCAATCATGGAAAAACTGAAAACCTCTTTTCTATTTTCCTGCCTAATAATCAAATGAGTGGGGACCTGGAACAACTTCTAATTGGAAGAGTAGGGACAGAAAAACTTTTAATTGCAGAATGGATCTTGATGATACATGAAACAGGTCAATGTTTCTTCATCTAGAATATTCTTTTCATTCCATGTCCTATACTCACTTTGTGGGGAAATATGTCAGTGCAAGTTATTATTTAGTTCATCTGGAGATGAATGACTCTGCCAACTCCTGCCCATAACTGCAGCCACATGCCATAACATATACTGGAGTTTCCCTTCCTAGCATGAGTTTCTCTTACATGGTATCAATTCTTTGATAGTACCCAAAATCATGGAGGTCCTTGCCTAAAAGAGTTTGCTGTTTGGAGTACATTTATATATCTATATACTTATATCTCTCTATCTCTGAAGTGAATATTGAATAAAATATTCAGAAGCTAAAAAAAAATCCCTAGTGAATTGCAGTAGTCAGCCAATAGTTACAGCAAGGCAGGCCATAAACAACTATTTTAAGGAAAGTGTTCTAGACTGTGAATCCTGAGCGGAGGTAGCTTCCCACTGCCTAGTTCGCGATAAGGAGCCAAACCCCGGGAAAAGATGGAAGGTATATCCCTGATTTCATCATTTCTTTTTTGGATGTGTTGGCAAATATCTCCCTACTCAGCATGCTGCTCTTATGGATTCCATTCTGAGGTGTGTACCTTTCCTTGTGCTGTTTTATGGAGAGCTGACATGACCATCTGTAGTGGGTTTCTGTGGCGAGGTTTTGGTAATGAGGGGGCAGCTACACGGGTGGCTTCTGTTAGGAGCTACTAGATGCTTCCCCTGTCCGATGGAGCCAATGCCAACCGGCTCCAGGACAGACTTCCTGCCACTGGCCAAGACCAAGCCAATCAGGAGTGATAGTAATGCCTCTGTAATAACATATTTAAGAACAGAAGGTTGTTGCACAGAAAGAATTCTAGCCAGGGAAGAGCAGAGTGAGAACATAGGAGCAAAAAGGTAGACACCAAAATCAGTGCAGAAGGAGGGGCAGGAGGTGTTCCAGGCACTGGAGCTGAGGTCCCTGCAGCCCGTGGTGCAGACCATGGTGGAGCAGCTGTGCCCCTGCAGCCCATGGAGGACCATTGGGGTGCAGAGATTCACCTGCAGCCCATGGAGGAGCCCATGCTGGAGCAGGTGGATGCATGAAGGAGGTTGTGACCCTGTGGGAAGCCCAAGATGGAGCAGGGTCCTGCCAGAGACCTGCAGCCCGTGGAGAGGGAAGCCCACACTGGAGCAGGTTTTTCCCGGTGGGATTTATGGCCGCTGTGGGGCACCAATGCCGGTACAGCTCATTCATGAAGGACTGCACCCCATGGAGGAGTGACCCACGGGACAGCTGTTTGGGAAGAACTGCCTGAGGGATGGACTGGTGTTGGAGAGGTCCATCAAAGATTGTCTCCTGTGAGAGGGACCCCACGAGAGCAGGGGAAGGACTCCTCTCCCTGAGCAACAGCAGAAACAACAACTGACCGTAACCCCCATTCCCCATCCCCCTGCACCACTGGGAGGGAGGAGGAAAACGTGGAAGGAAGGAGGGGTGGGGGGAAGGTGCTTTTAAGATTATTTTATTTCTCACTCCTTTGCTCTTATCCTGTTAGTAATAAATCTAAGTACTATCCGTTGAGTCCGTTTTGCCTGTTTTGCCTGTGAAGGTGATCAGTAAGTGACCTCTCCCAGGTTTTATCTCAACTCATGAATCCTTTACTGGTTTTTTTCTCTCCTCTGTCCAGCTGCAGAGGGAGAGCGAGAGAGTGGCTTTAGTGGGTACCTGGCATCCAGCCAGGGTCAACCCACTACACCATCTAAAGAATTAGTTGCATGGTCAAATTTTGTGATAGAAGGACCATTTGCAACTGAGATGTAACTGACTATGATATCAGTCAAAACAATGGAAAAGTGAAGTTAAAATAGGTAAGCCAGTAGAATTATCCAGTTTAAATCTGGTCAGCAAAGAGAATCTGTTCCTAAGACTTTAATTGTTCTTACAATTGAAAATATTTTTGTAGCATTCCTATTCCACATCTCAATCTCAGTATTTTTAAGTTCTGTGAGTCTCTTTTTGTGACTACAAAACAGATGTAGCAGTCAATATGAATACCTAAATCAGAAGTGGTAATCATTGTTGGTGGTATAAACCACAAACCCCTAGAGGTTATTTCCAGCTCTTTGTAGTTGCTGGTGACTTTCCTCTCAACTCCAGAGGGAGCAGGGCTTCATGCAGGAATATGGAAATTCTTCAGCTTTTTTGTCAGAAAGCAAAGAAGCGCTGACTCTGACTATGAACTCTCCAAGGGAATCCCAAATGTGGGGATAAACATCTTACAGGTTGTTTAGATACTGTAAATTTAGAACCAATTGTATAGGTTTAGGTTGAGTTACTCTAACAATGGATAAGTTTATTCCTTATACTATTTTTATGTACATGAACCAGCAAAGTAAGACATTTTAGATTTCTTCAGTGTAATATCCCGAGGCAAACCAGCTGTATTTTAAATTGTGTTGATGTGTATTTATAAAGACATGGTAATACTAACATAACACTCTTGTTTAAATGCAGCTTCCTGAACCTTTGTGGGTTCAGTAAAAAAGACTCTGAGGTATTCTTTATCTGAAACACAATCAGTACATAAAACAACTTTTAAAGTTTGAAGAAAGTAAACATAAACTCTGTGTATGTATGGATATGAACTCATGCATAAATGCCCGTATAGACATGCATTGTTAATGTATGGCATGATTTTACCAATAGGGCAGTAAAGCAAGGTTATAATAGAAGAGGAAATGTTCATAGTATGTTCTTAATTTCTTATTGATGATGTAATTGAAAGAAAAAATTGAAAGAAGAATTAACAGTTGTAATGAGGCATAGGAATAGAAATTATTTTATTTGTGACAGAAATAAAATTGAAATAGCATCAGGTGATTAGCATGATACCTCTAATTAAGGTAAGTTAGAACATCTTTTCTTAGAATATAGGCATTATTGGCACATGAAGTCTTTTGGTTGCCAAGTTTTGCACTGAGTCCATTGAGTGAGGATGGCAACATAATGTGCGACATCAAACAATTTTTGCAGTTTGTCTAAGTGCTACTAAGTCATCATGTGGGATGCTGTAGCAATTTTTGGGCTCTACTTGCCTCAAGAAATGGTATCTATTACTTGACTCCAGTAGGCTTGATGCAAGTACCTCCTTTGCCAAGGGGGGCCAAACTTCTGTATAAAGCCGCCAAGAATCATATTTGGCAATTTGAGAAATAATATGTGTAGAATATTATGTCACAAAGTGCATCGCTGGTGAGAGTAAAACCTCAAAATCCCTCATGAATTTTCACATGATGAGGGAAACAATTTTGATTCTTCTTACGCTGTCTGCAGCAACTGTGTCTCAAGCATTGGTAGCACTATGCTGCTTTCTCTGTGCCCCTCTAGAAGCCTTTAATCTAGGCTAGGTTTGTCTCTTGTCCATGAATTAACTGTACTGTGTATGGATTCCCAGACCAGGAAGGATTGCTGTGTTGCTGTGCTACAGTCAGACAAGCTGACATGTGCCCTCTGATGTAAGAATCAATGCAAACTGTCACGTAATTTGGGACTGGACACAAGATGGGGTATCCCACCATTTCACTGAGAGGGAGTGTGTGTCCCCAGGGTTGTACAGAATGCTGGGCAAGCTGGATTAAAAACTTGATGTCTGCAGAAATTATAAATGTCCTTGCAATAAGATTTTGTTGTCTAAGATGTATTTCCCCTTTGTCTTCTGAAACTGCTTCAGCTCTGTTTTTCAAACAAGTCAAAATACTTCAAACTCTTAATTTGATAGGAAATTTTTTATTTAATGTAGTGGAAGTATTAAATAAGTAATCTGAAGTAACTGTTGGCTTTCTGTGCATCTGTAGTCTGGCAAGGGAAGTCAGAACAACTGATAAGATGGCTTATATACATGTACAGTAACTTAAAGATCTTAATTATAATCCTGGTCCCCAGAAAGTCAGCTGGAGTTTTGTCTTTATTATACTAAGGGTTCAAATCCCTACCTTAGATGTAGGGGCCTGTTTTTATTAATTTAAATAGGGCTGACTGCATTGAAAGACGGTTATAGTTTGCTTAAGCCTCAGATGTGAGCATGAATTAGTCATAAATGGCTCAGTCTTGTTTTGAAATTACTTCTCCTTTTAGCTTGAATACTTTTATCAATATTTATGTGTTTTATTCCTCTTCTCTGTCCCTTAACCCAGGAAAAGATTAAATAAGTTGTTCCGATTTTCTGGGTTTTGTTCTTTCCAGTTCTTCCTTATTAACTTTTACCTCTGTAGTTTCTTAATTTGAGATCTGAAATATGCAGTAAGACATTTACCACTACTGCCTTCCAAAGAAATGCTCAGTAGGCAACTGAAACTATTTTTTTTCTTGTACTCTTCATTACATTTATGTAAGATCCATTTCAAATTATGTTCATAAAACTGGAGATGCTGTTTTGTTTTGCTTTGTTTTTTGTCTTCTATCAATCCCTATCTCTTCTAGATTTCCTCTCTATTATTTTTTCCTCAATCTAAATAACTAAAAAAAACTATACCAGAAAAGGATTTTTTCTTTCTAGTGGATAAACTGAGCGATACATCAATGTATGATTTTAATTAAAAGTGAAAAGTGAGATGTGCATCTAAAAGGACTGGATAATTCTGATGAAAGGCTACATTAAGAGTCTATATGTAGTGTATTTACCTACTTCCATTGCTGTTGCCTTGTAATTGCACCAATGACAAATAAAAATTTTTTACTGAAATTTTTTACACTGAAAATTTTTTAACAATGGTATCTGTAATTCCAAAGCGAGGAACTGAGCTACATATCTAAATTGATAATATGTAAAACTTATATACTTCTGTACTGTGGGAGTTGAAGTGTGGTGTTCTCTTATTACAAGTGATGTGATCTGTAGAGAACTTTCCTTTTTAATCACAGCACATACAGAATCACAGAATCCCAGAATCTGCTGATTTTAAAGGGACTCACAAGGAACATTGAGTCCAACTCCTGGCCCTACTCAGGACCATCCTGAAGAGTAACACCATGTGCCTGAGAATATCATCCAAATGCTTCTTGAGCTCTGTAAGGCTTCGTGCTGTGACCACTTCCCTGGGGAGCCTGTTCCAGTGCCCAACCACCCTCCGGGTGAAGAAACTCTGTCTAATATCCAACCTAAACCTTCTCTGACACAACTTCAGGCCATTCCCTCACTGGTCACCACAGAGAAGAGATCAGTGTCTGCCCCTCCTCTTCCCCCCACGAGGAAGTTGTAGACTGCAGTGAGGTCTCCCCTCAGTCTCTTCTCCAGGCTGAATAGATTAAGTGACCTCAGCCACTTCTCATATGGCTTCCCCTCCAGGCACTTCACCATCTTTGTTGCCCTCCTTTGGATGCTCTCTAAGAGCTTAATGTCTTATATTGTGGTGCCCAAAACTGCACACAATATTCAAGGTGAGGCTGCCCCGGTGCAGAGCAGAGCGGGACAATCCCCTCCCTCGACTGGTGATGCTTTGCCTGATGCTCCCAGGACATGGCTGCCCCTCCTGGCTGCCAGGGCACTACTGACTCATATTCAACTTGCCATCATCCAGGACTCCCAGGTCCCTTTCTGTGGCACTGCTTTC
Organism: Neopelma chrysocephalum; assembly: GCF_003984885.1. NCBI lineage: Eukaryota > Metazoa > Chordata > Aves > Passeriformes > Pipridae > Neopelma > Neopelma chrysocephalum. Next base: position 8,052,369 of record NW_020897691.1, read on the forward strand.
CAGCATCTCATTCCCCAGTCTGTACATACATCCAGGGTTGTGTCATCTCAGGTGCAGAATATGGCACTTCCCCTTGTTGAACTTCATGTGGTTGGTGATTGCTGAAGCCATCCATTTGTCGAGGTCTCTCTGCAGGGCTTCTCTGCCTTCAAGGGAGTCAACAACTCCTCCCAGTTTTGTCATACAGAGTAATAAATCGCACTTTCCTTTATTACTGTGTTTCAATACCTAGACCCTTTCCTGGGTGTATAATTTCTGGAAGGGAAAAGTGTAGTTCACCCTCTAATCTCACATATATTTTCTCAAAATTGCCGTTTGTAATCTGTCTTCACACAGTAGAAACACATTCCCATTAGGCATTCAAAGGGAATAGTATACTGTGTTTGAAATGGAATTAGCTTTTTCAAAGTGTCAGACTCCATTTGTCCTGTGAGCAGTCCCCCAAGGTGTTAGATCACCAGGATGGAGTGTCTGTTCAGGCAGAACTTTATGGTGGAAAAAATATAATAAATAAAAGATTGGTAGAAGAACGCAATTGTGTTTATTGAGTCCTTTCCTAAGTTCACTTTTTACTGCAAAGGTGTCTGGGGGTTTTAAAGCGACTATTCTTTTACTCTCCATCTTTCTGCTTGTAGTGAAATCAGCAACAAAATTAATAATAGTTTTTGACATAAAAACAGGTATGATGTTGTAAAGCCCAAGCTAATATAATGATGCCATTAAAAATTAAAAAGTTTGGAGAAAGACAACATATGTAGTGAGCAACGCTCACACTAAAGAAAGGAGAAAATAATTTATTTAGGTTCATGGTATAAATTTTGTTTGAGTCACTTTCCCAGTAGTTCTCCTGTCAAATAACACTTTTTCCTAGTGTTCTTCACACATGAGAGTCTACTGCCAAACTGGCATGCTTTCTGGAATGGAAATATTTAATATGGACTGTTAAAAGAAAAACAGCATTTGGGGGCCTGTTTATGTTGTCATTAATAGTATAGCAGCAAGTAGTGAAAAGAGATTCTTTGGATTGCTGTGAGTTGTAAAGAGTAACTCTAAATTAGTGTGTTGTTCCAGTTTTAAGATACTATTTGAAGCCCCTTGAAGTTAGAGGAAACTTAAAACAAAATTTGTTGGACTTAACAAGCATTGGCTTGTATCTAAAAGCTGGAAAATGTACAGAGCTTTCCCTACAACCCTATCCTGCATCACATTTATACTCAAAGCATTTGCATTGCTACGGGGTTGATGTGTCTTCCAGGAGTGGCATAAAGATATAACTACCTTCTCTCATGTATTTGTTTCTTCATTAGCTCTAGTGGCAGAAGAATATGAAGTAGATTGTATTCTTTTAGATTAGGGTCTTTAATTTGGGGGCTTTTTTACCATCTTACTGCTTGAAGATTATTATATATTTGCACAGATTCCTACCTATGTTTGAGAAGGGTAAGTCAAACAAATCAGATCCATTTTAGGAGTTTGCAGTTATTTGGGGTGGCTTATTCCTTCAGGTTTTCTTCATCAATATCATATATAAGTGAAAAAGATTTCTGAATATTAGTATAGAAGATGGATTTAAGATTGTTTGATATATTATATTTTGGTCAAGTAATTTTAACACATCAAAAGACTTGCTGGGAGTTCCTAGTTTTACTTGCCTATAAAAATGTCATGTTAAATACAGATGAGAATTTTGCTTTCATTGAGCACATAAATAATATTTACTAAAGTCTGACAACAAAGAGATGCAGGTGCTGAGGTGGGTAATTTAAATCATTTAAAAATATGATACATTACGGAAACTCACCAGGACGTTCCAGGAACATCTATCCAGAAAAGATTAATTTAATCTGAATCATAAGGGAACTAAGGTTTTAAAACTGAAGGTCGAGTTTGGGATGACACTTCTGTGAAAGATCAAGATGCAGAATTTCTGTATCATCACAGGTATGTCAGAGGCTAAAAATGGTCAGGTAGAAAAAGGCTTCCAAAAAAAGAACTAGTGATACATTTGCACAAATAATAAGAAATAAAATGGGAAAACAGAGTGATCAGCACTGGGTAAAAGCAGCCTGGATGATTTGTTAGGCTTATCACAAATTTGATGGAAGAAGGGTAATCAGTGAGGCACTCCAGTACATGATTGCAAAGTGTACAGGGAACATAGAGCACACCTTGCTAGCAGTGGAGATATCCTTTATGTTAATGACAGCATAGAAGAGAGGCAAATTAATAAACCTCAACAAGTAATGAGTCCTGTAGAGACTGAAAATGCAGTCCTGTATAGGAAGGATACAGCAGTGAATTTATAGCCTGAAAACAAGGCCAGGATGGCAACACTGTCTGTGTTATGATAAATCAGTGAGGGCAGGAAGGTCCATTACTCTTGCCTATCAGGATGTATGAAGAGATCAGATTTTAGATGCTAGGAATGACTGTTTCATGCTGAGGGAGTCAACCCTTGACTACATCAGCAAATATGTAGAAAATGTATTTGTCTCAGGAAGTCATAGAACCATAGAGCCATTTTGTTTGGAAAAGACCCTTAAGTTCATGGAGTATAACTGTTAACCCAGCGCTAGGTTAGACTCCCTAGGATAGACTATCTCACTCTTTCGTAGGTATTTGTTTATAGAGCTTTTGGAGAAGATACCAAGACAGACCATAGCTCCGGCTCTTTGCTCCAGTTTATCTATTCTTCTGCTCCAAATAAAAGCATTGCTTTAGGCACCACTTTCTGAACAGGAAAAATATACTAAAAGCCAGTTCCACAATGTCTCCTTTTACTGTTGCTCTTGATTGTTGCTAGTTGTGAAACCAATGCAAGATTCAAGAGCATTGGTTCTACTTGTGGCCTCTTATTTTCATAATAATGAAATATGAATAATAAAAGCTGAAAATACTAAACTCCTAAAATTTATATTCCCATCTGTTCTGCTGAGATACTGGACTTTTGTCAAGATGATACTTTTTGCTGTGCAGCTAGAAGACTTTTTCAAAATTTGTATCTCTACTTGAATATTATGCATATTTATACTAACTAAAAGAAAGCAAAATCATATTATGTATCACTAATGTGCAACTAGCTGAAATTGCTTTGATTCTTGTTATTTTCTGAAGTAGAGTACGTCTTGAAGCCTGCCCTGTATTCATAGATATACATGTGTTCTGTGAAATATTAAAACAAAATATTGGTTATATGCATGCATTTCTATACAAACCCAACTGCTCATGTTTGTGGCTTAAAATTTTGAGGTCTCTAATTTATAGCATGTTTTTGTGGTTTTTTGTAGTGTGACATCACTACAAAAATATATTTCCCACCCACCAAAGATAATTAAAAAAAAAAAAAATATACTGTGTTAATATAAAAGGGAGTTTAGTAGACAATGTCTTGAAATTCATTCTGTTTGTTAACTGACAGCCTTCCAACACTGCATGGCACTGTTTTAACTTTCTGTGTTAAACTTTTTATTGTGGTAAACTTTTGTATCTTCTGCAGCCCATGTAAAGGAGAACTGTATTCAAGAACTTGTTCTCCTCCCCGTTCTGGCACCACGTGTCAGAGATGCTTTTTAAACCTTGAATTTTCTGTAAAAAGCTCTAAAATGCACAAAACTTCAATCTTCTCTGCCCTACTTGAAAATCTTTTCCTCCCTCATGTATACATAGACATAAACAAAATAGTCTACTCTTTCATATGCCCTCTAATATTTTATAATGTTCTGGTGTCCCACATGAAACCTTTACATAGGTTTCAAATTATTCACAGAACCTATGCCAAAATTTGAATATGTAATAGTAAGACACAATTAGTTTGGGGTTTTTTGCTAGTGTTTTTTTTTTTTTTTGGTTGGTTGTTTTGTTTTTGTTGTCTGGGTTTTTGTTTGGTTTTGTGGTTTTTTTTTAATTTTAAGTAGTATATTGACTTAACTCCTATTGAGGTTTCAAATATAGTGTAAAACAGTTTTGGAGTATCATGTTTGGGAGCTGAGGGGTTTGAATTAAGTAACATGCTTGCATTATTGGGAAATGTAATATTGGCATAAGTTAAACATTATTCTTTTCTTTAAAATCTTACTGAGATTTCTATAAATTCTAAATATAGCTCAGAACGTCCGTCATTAATCAATTTTAATAGCTCTTAAGTGTAATAAATCAGGAGTTTGCACAATGCTCTCAGGCACGTGGAGTGATTCTTGGGGATGGTCCTGAGCAGGGTCGGGACTTGGACTTCAGTGATCCTTGTGGGTCCCTTGCAGCTCAGGAGGTTCTATAATTCTATGAAGTATGCCACTTAGACAAGTGAAAATGCTTTTTCAGCAATCAGGCATAGAAATCTATTCTAAAATCTGAAGGCTAGCTAAACTGGGCTTCCTGTGGCTGTGTATTAGCAATTTAGTTGGATCAGAAATGTGCTTTTGAAGTGATTCAACAAGCTGTCCCTATTTATCCCACTTCACTTCTCATTGCTGTATGGTTTGTGAGAATGCATTTTGGGCTTGTCTCTGATAAAGCCAAACCAGAAAATGAACTCCAGGGATACACTCAGTGTGCTAACAGACTTTCAATCCATTGGACTAGAGCAGAGCTAGTTTACATTAACCCATATAATGTCTAGATGTAACCCAAGGGAACCTGAGTCTGAGAAGGAAAAAATCCACACCAATATTTAAAGAAATCAGAATGCTAATGACTCATTAAACCTACTGAAAGCTCTATTTTTTATAAAATATTTCTTTAATAATTAGGCAATTTTTGGATTATGAGTGTTGTTTTAACTGTCTAATAATTGATATGGTGCTGCCAAAATTGTGGAGGTGGTTAAATGGAGTAGAAAGATAATTTTTTGTGATTAATGAAAACAGAAGGAATCTGGAAGAATGTAATAGCAGTGTAGCAAATACATTTAGCAGGTGGCAGCCAAGCAGTGTTTCAGTACTGTCAGAGGATATGATCGGAGGATTGACCACACACTGCAGTTTTTGAGGTTCAGGTTGGACATTAAGGAAGGGCAATGCAATACTGGAATGAGTTGTGAAATTCCCTTGAAAGTTTTCAATATTTAGCCAGACAAAGCCATAGCTAAGCTCTTCTAATGTTTCCAGTGGTTACACCTAGAGCATGAAGATGGACAAGATGACCTCCTTGGGTCTTGTAAAACTTCAGTTTGTTTACAATTATTTTGTTTTAAATTGAAAGCTAAACAAGGTTTCTGTATTATCTCCTGTAATAATGAATCTTCAGTATAGAATAAATTCATCTCTGATTTCTCAGGTTAGATCAGTTCTCTTTTGATAATATGAAATAATAATAAAAGCATTTTCTTTTTTTGTTTTTCTTCTACAAGATAAATGGCTACAGAAATTTAGAAAGGATACATTATTTAGATATTTTATAGATATGTCATCTTTACAATATGTCCTGGTTTTAGCTGTGATAGAGTTGTTTTTCTTCCTAGTAGCTGATGTGCTTTAGATTTAGTATGAGAATAGTGTTGATAGCACACTGATGTTTTAGTTGTTGCTAAGCAGTGTTTATACCAAGTCAAGAATTTTTCAGCTGCTCTTGCCCCGCCAGTGAGAAGGCTGGGAGGGGACAGAGCCAGAGCAGATGACTCGAACTGGCTAAAGGGATATTCCATACCATAAGATGTCGTGCTCAGTATATAAACTGGGGGAAAACTGACCTGGTGCATCTACTTGAGAACTAGCTAGACATTGGTCAGTGAGTGGTGAGCATTGTGAATCACTTGTATTGTATCTTTTAATTATTTTATCATTATTATTATAATTATTTATTTTCTTCCTTTTCCTTCCCATTAAACTGTCTTTATCTCAACCCATGAATTTTCTCACTTGTTCTTTTCTGATTCTCTCCCCCATCCCACTGCGAGTGGAGGGAGGGGGTAAGCAGCTGCACAGTGCTCAGTTGCCAACTGGGGTTAAACAACAATGCAATAATAAGTTACAGAGGTAGATAAGGAGATACTAGAAGTCTTTGGAGATATGTAATAGTCTTGGATAGCTGTAAAAAATAGAACTGGAGGAATTAAATCTGACAGTTCTTGGTAGTCTATACTTTCATGTTACATAAATGAGAGTGAGAAAGAAGAAAATAGGAGAACAACAGTCATGGTCTTGGGAAATAAGAGTTATGAGACAATAGAAGAATTGATCACTGGAGATGTTGAAGAGGGAATACAAACCCAGAAGATAACTTATTGACCACAGAGGCTCCTTATTCAAAGGAATAAAACAAATTCTTAAAAGCATCAAAGAAAGAACAAATCAAGAAAAATGAGGATGTGCAAAGTTAACCAAATGAACTGGTTGGAGAATGAGATGCATGTTTGGTTCCTGCTATTCAGATTTTTATCACTGATATGAATAACTGTCAATTCTAATATGCAAGGACTAAGCATCTTGAAATTTTCATGGAAAATAAGTGATACCGTTTGTAGATCATCCCTTTCTGAGATACACCAGGTTTTCAAGTGCTTCTTGGTGGAAGTAATTGCAGAAAATAGTATTTCCTCTTATTTTATAATTAAGATCTGAGACTGGTAAAAGAAAGCTAAATGCAGTTGAAGGCTCTTTATGCATGTATTCGAGACTTGAGTCTTCATAGAAGTTTTTCAACATACTTTCTTGCAAAGGAAATTCTTATTCTGCATTTAACACCAATAAAAATCAGAAAACTGCATTTGTTGGTATGCCTGATTTAATTCACAGTATTTTCCATCTTCATTTATTCCAGCTCTTTCTTATTTCTTCCATACTCTCTTCTTGAGTCATACACATAGAAGTCTGTTTGACTTTCTATGTGGTTTAAACATATGCTTCAGTTTTACAGACTGTTGATGTGTTAGCGGATGTTGACACAAATTTGAAAATAGTTGGAAAAGAAAAATCTAAGTAAAATGGAATTTTCAGATTAGCTTGGTTGAGAAGAGTCTACAGGTTAAGTTGTTCCTTTTTTTGGAAATGAATCCTGGACATCTTAACATAAAAGAAATATCTTAATGATCTTCATTCGGTTTGTTACTCTAAAGCAAACTGTTCTCACTGGAAAGATCCTTATTAAAGCCATATGTTCTTTTCTTTTGAACTGCAGCTCACCACAGCCACCTTGGATGGCAAACTCCAGTTGTTTCTACCCTGATACTTGCCAACCTGTGGGGCTTTGGCCGTGGTACTCTGAGAATAACAACTTGCTGAGAGAAAGAAGACTGCTAATTGGCCATAAGCAAGTGGCATAATGTTCCCTCTAAATTACAATTTTCTTCTGACTTTATTTTCTGCAAGTTCCTCAAGCTGTTCCCAAACTTCTTATGTTGTACAATCTGTTACCTTTATTGCAATAATAAGTACAGAAGATCAAGAAAAGAAGGAGTCTACTCATTCTGACTTCATTTTAGCAAATCACCTCAGAAGTGGCTTTCAAAGGACTTATTGAATGCTTATAGTTAGGTGTATTCTGTAGTGCTTTGCTAGACTGAGACTACTCTAGTCTAGACTGAAAATGCAAGCAAAATAACAAGTGTTACATTTTTAAAGCTAGATCTGTCTGTGACAAAATTTTTAAATTAATTTGAAAGAAAGAAGGATTGTATGTCTTTCTGAAATGCCATAGGAGTCCTTTTGTTATACTTCTTTGGGGTTACTGGAGTCAGCATAGTTGTTGTTTGAAAGCAGAGTTTTACTGGTTTACTATTTACACTACATTCTGTAAATGTATTAGGGAATATGTGACAAATATCTTCTCTTTAGAAGAAACTATTTCTGTCTTTTAAATAATTGTTAAATATTTTCAAAAATGTTAAAGTAATACGACAATAAAATAATGGGAAAAAATGTTCATTTCTTGTATTTTTCCTAGTTTATTTGTCTTGATGTTAGAAAAGATTTTTTTAGACAACTGGTTTTTTTTAAAAAAACTAGACATTCTCAATGTTCGTTGGCTCTATGTAAGAGCAGAGAGCATGTATGTGACTGGTGAAACGACACAGATTTTTTCTTTTGCTTGCAAAATTGTGCTGCCTTTTCAGTTAAATTTGCCAGAAGACAATTTATTAATCAGTTTTCTTTAAAAAAAGGGGAAAAATTGAAATTACCACTCCCACTTTAACATCAATCAGTATGGCCAGATCACTTTCAATACTGGAAAGAATGTTATATTTAATAGACACCTCTAATTTATGTATGAAATATTTAGTATAAATAGATAAAGTTATTTCTGTAAGTTGTTTAGTTTCCATAAAAAAACGCTCTTTGGTAAAGGCTTTAGCAGTTTTTTGCTGAGCAAAATCATATACTGTCAGTATGTATCGTATCCAGATATTCTCCAGAACACAATGGTCTCATCAATAACTAAAGAAGTGTAGTGCAGCCAGATCATACCCTGCAGGACTCTGAATATCAGAATCAGGTTTGGTATGATCAAAGCAAATGTGGAATAACCCACTTCAATACTTTTTAATATTTGTTCAGTTCAAAATCAGATTAACCAAGACATCACCTTCTATGCTGCAGCTTCGTACTGGTACACTACACTCACAAATTTTCTGCAAGATTTAAATATTTATTTCCACCACAGAGATTCTCAGGATGGTCTTTTTCAAACTTCAGTTATCTTACTTTCTCATCTGTGTGCTTTGGACTCCACATCAAGAGTCAGTATTCAAATACAGAAGAACAGCACGGTCCATAGCTGTATTTGCAGGTAAAGTGTTTCTAAGCCATGAGTTGGAACTTACTAGTGACTGACTCTTCAGAGAGGTTGAAACATCTGCTGAGGAGGTGTGAACTGTAATTATTACTTTTTTTTTAAGGAACCACATTTTTTAAACAGAAGAGTAACATTCTCAAGCTTAAGGCAGAGGACACATGTAGAAAAACTTGCTTGCTGCAAGCATGGAGGTTGTCACAATCCCCATGGGACTGAAATAAAAGGGAAAGACTTCCATTTTCTAGATCTCCTACCTTCTAGGACTAGCTGCTCTCAGTCCCCCATCAGCCAGTATGTATACCCAAAACCCCTAGTTTGATCTCTGCAGGAGGAGCTCTTCTTCCAAATCTAATGTATTATCTCTCTTTCCTTTAAGTGAGACTCAGCTGTATGGTGCTTCCTGTTTACTTTCATCAAGGACTTTTCCTGGACAGAAAAGCCCTTTCGAGCACTTTGGCCATGACCACAGCATTATCCATCCATGATGAATAGAGACCTTCATCTGTTCAGCCCTTGCAGATGTGCAGTTTTTCCACAGCCCAAGAATTTGTTGACCCCTTTTCCCTCAGGGGATAGAGGGAATGTGCCCTTCCACACAGGCACTAAAGCTTTTCAAATGGAAATTCACAAAAAAAAAAAAAAGGAAAATTCCCCCCTGGATTCCTCATAAATGCTTGAATGCTTGTGGTTTTGAGGATGGAAAACTTCAGCTGACACACTTCAAGTCTGGCAAAATTAAATGCTTGAAAGCAGGTTTTCTAATGGCAACTAGGAGGATAATGTTACCATCTTGTAATGTTATATTTAGAATTTTTATCATCACTAAGTTTTCCTTCTGAGGTCTCTTTGATAGAAGGACACAGGAGGCTATACTTAATTGCTAAAGAAATACGGTCATAAAAGATTAGTCTTCAATAGAAGAGTGTATCCACAGAAGCACTATCTATACCTTTGTTTTTTAACAGGCAAATCTGACTGTTTATATGTTCAGTTTCTGTCATAAATACATGACAATTAGAAATTAGACAAATAGGTTAGTATGTCTCAGCTATAAAAAATTGACACAGGCAGCTGTAAGTGTAAATATTTAATAGGTCATTGTGAGGAATTTTGAGTATGCTTTCAGACTGCTTTTGGAAAAAAAAAATAACTCCCAAATATCTTTAGAAAATTAAAAGTCTTGCTTTGAAGGAATATGTAGCAATATGTGAGGAAAACAATTGGCAGAAGAATAGTCTAGTTTCATTAAATATTTGCTGTGTCATCTGTCCCTGAATGTCCTATATGCTGGGAGGAGGATTGATGTGACTTTTTGTGTGCTGTTATGCTAGGGACTTTCCCAGCTGAACATCTTCTACCAAATGCCACAGAATTATTAAAATGGATTTACGCAGCAGCTTACACAGCATCTTCTGGTGCTCTGAAGGTCAGAAAGCACAGTAGGGTGGCCATCACTGTTTTGAAGTGGATGTTAAAAACTGTTTGGGATTAAGTGGCTTGCAAAATATGAGGTACTACTCAGTTTTCTTTGTAGAATGAAAGCTATGGGCAAGTTTGGGTTATACTATCAAGAAGAGGGGAGGAGCAAGCCCACATATGAACTCTGCTTTACACCATGAAAGAAGTGCTCTTTGGATGTATTCTTCAAGACTATATTGCTTTCAATTATAAAGGATGGTTGCATTTAAATGCAAAGTTATATATTCCTGGAATATCTGGAGATAGTGAGTGGCACTTGTGCTTTTCTTTCTTCCATTATTTCTTCATTTAGTCATACCCAATTATCTTTTCAAAATTGTGTTGTTACTCGTATTTTCCCTTTTGAACAATGAATAGATCTATTTTTCTCATAGTATTTTATTGCAGAAAAAGAAAATATCAATCAAAATGCTTAAAAATATTTCAAAATAGTTTGGAGTATGTTTAATAAATAAAAATGAAGAAGTATGAAATTTCTCTTAGAACGTAATTTAGGATGCCTTTCTTCAATGCAGGAGCAGTAGTTCAAAAATATGGACAAACAGAAATTAAAGACTAAAAAAGTACTTTCCCTGAAATCCTTGCAGGTTTAAAAGTGCAATCATTTTTAAGGACAGTAAGATATTTTTCTCGGATATATTACTTTTTACCTAATTGTCTATACTGACCTTCTACCCACCAGCATTCCCATGATCACTTAAGACAAATTCTGCTCTTCAGAATTCTGCACTTCAGTAAAGCAAGAGTAATTCTGCTTGGTTTTGTGAACATGGTACTGCTAGGAGTGGACTCTGTCTCAGGCATTTTAATAACTTTCACGGTAGAACAATATACTTGTATTAATAACAAATTTTTGGTGAAAAAACAGTCTAAAATCTGAAAGCTAGATACACCTGAGAAGGCCTACAGAAGTTACTGATCATAAGCAAGTTCTATGTTAACTGGTTTATGTTAAATCTTTAGTTGTTTGGTGTGAATATAGCATCTTTCTTTAACTGAAAAAAATCTTTATCCAAAACTTAGTGTTTACCTGAAGGCTCTTCTTGTATATGTTTTCACGAAAACTGAATGTTGCTAAAGGAAGGTATTGAAACATAGAGCAAATTATGTGGTATGAATGAGAAGAATTATAGCTATGATGAATTTGATTTAACAAAGTGATAGATATTCCATTCCCAGATTACGACCTTCCAGATTATTTTTACGTTGTGGCCAAAGTTAAATGAACCACAATGAGACATTTGCATTGTCTTAGGTAATGTAAACAAATGAACTCATGCCTTCTCTTCTGTCCAGACAAGAGAGAGTTTGTGATTTCTTGGGGCTTGTTTTGCTTTTTTTATTACTGGACTAAAATCTGTTCTGACTGGAAAAGTATTGTAAAATAATGGGACAATGAGCTTGGTTCTGTCATCCAGTCACAGAAGAAAGGCAAACCTTTGGGAAGTCATCTCTAAAGACCAGCCCACCAGCCCAAAGCAGTTATTTCCAAATCATTCATGACAGATGTATTTCTAAACAGCCCCTCAAAACCTCCAGTGACAGAGACTCCACAGCCTCCCTAGGTGGGAAATCCCCTTGCTGCAATGTAAACCTATTTTCTCTGTCTTAATTCATTAGGTACATTACCTTCTTGTTGTAGCAGCCCTCTGCATACTTGGCAGTTGTTATCCTGTCTCCTCTCAGACTTCTCTTTTCTACTTTAAACAAAGTCAGGTCTTACAGTCTGTCTTCATGGGTCATGTTTTCTAGACCTCTGTTAATTTTTGTTCTCTGTACTTTCTTCAGTCCTATGTTCCTCTTTCTGGAAGTGCAGTGTTCTCAGAAAGTTACACCGCTATATGCTATGCCAGTGCTGTGTAGGCTGAAGTCATGGCTTGGTGGATCTTAAATCTGGCACTCATAATCTGGCATTACACTGTGGTATTGAGTTTGTCTACAGACATGTGGTGTTACTGACTCACGTTCCTCCCTTAGGTTTACTGGATCGTGCATTTCAGCTCATTTTTCCAATTCTGATCCTGTGCTCCCAAATGCCTCCAGCACCTCCATTATTATTATTTTCTGTAAATTGGGTAAGTAATTATTCAAGAGAGTGGTGGAAGTGAATTGCCTGCTGATTTGGTTCCTAGGTTATATATTCACTGCCAGAGAAGGTGTTCATTTTATTGCACTTACTCTAGATGTGGTCAGGCGGAGAAAACATTCAGTGAGACAATTAGCTGAAATTACCGCTTTCACTGAAGGCAGGACACTTCAGCTTTTACTGATGTTGTTGAGCTCAATAATATGTGTCATTGTTACTTTGTAAGTGTTATTGTTACTTTACTATGTCACAGTACAGATTTCTTTTTCCTTCACAAGGACAAGGACTTTGCATAGATACAGTATTCCTCTGCTGTAAAAGCAGTCATGCACACATCTTAGTCTTATCAGAAGGCGTGGGCTTTGAAACACTTTGTGGGTCTGACTGTTCAAGGAGGTTCATAGAATTATAGAATAGTTTGGGTTGGAAGGGACCTTTAAAGGTAACTTAGTCCAACCCTCCTATAATGAGCAGGAACATCTTAAAATAGATCAGGTTGCTCAGAGCCCCATCCAGCCTGACCTTGGATGTTACCAGGGATGGGGCATCCACCACCTCTCTGGGTAACCTGTTCCAGTGTACCTACCATGAGAAAGGCAATTGGCACTTGGACCAGCTATGCTGGCCACAATGACTTCATGATTGTTTTACACCTAATCTCTGCATTCATTTTCAAAGAGCCATTTGCACCGACAGAATTAAGATCGGTTAAATCTCTGACTTTACTTCCCTCCAGAGTCCTTGTATTGACGTAGCACTAAATGCTGCTGCTTGGCTGTATTGATACAGCCTCAGGGAATTTGCATCTTTTGAAAAGGGACAGGGGGAAAAAAAAAAGACTACTACTCTCATCTTCAAGAAAGCATTTTCTAATGTTTTATGCAGCTTTTGTATAAAAGCTACATTGCACCACTTCAAGAACCTACTGGACCTACGGGAGGCTCCTGACTGCTGTTTCTCTTGCTAGCCATGTAAAGTACAGGGAGCTTGGATATTATTGCATAATATTTCTCTGAGCAGTTCAATTAACAGATGAAAAGAATTATAGAATTTTCTTAAAACCAGAGGAAAAATGAAAACTATGTTAAGTAAACAATTTCCCCATTGTTTCAGGCTTTTCATGTGGCAATTAATAGCAATAAAAGCAAAGGATAAAAGTTAACCTGATTTTGCTATGACTTTTTTGATTTTAAAATAGGACAGTTTTTCAAAATTCTGAGCTTTATTAGCCTTAAAGCTCTGTTAATCCAAAAATTTTTAGTCTCCACATGAAAGAGGGCTTCTAATCATCTACAAGCATCACCCAGCATCTTTTTGCTTGGGAACTTCAATGTGGGAAGTTGGGCTGTACAGGGAGTAAACTTATGCACTGCCAGACCTTCATGACACGTTCCATTATTTGAAGCCACAGTAAAACAAAAGTGAAACAGTAAATAGGAAAAGGCAGCTATAGCTTAAATACAGGCTCAAATTAAGGGTCCACTGCAATATTGTTTGAGTATTTCCCATTTGTTTGTGGAGTATGTAAGGGCAAACCTACCCTAGAGCTGGCTTGTAATGTGAGCTGTGAAAAGTAACAGCCCATACTAATGTAGCTGTGGTTCTGCTTTTGTGCTATTACTCAGAGTTCTGCCAAAATGCCTGTATGAAGCACTTTTTGCTTTCCCAGGACAGCACCTGTCCCAAATTTGCCATTTAAGCTCTCATTTTGGAAGAGAGATGTCTGTGTATAGTTTACTTTCCACCAATGCCCAGAGGTGTCTCGTTTTACCAATTTATAGACAGGAATCACAGGCAGCTGGCAATCCCTGGGTAAAAAGCATTGCCTCACGTCTGTGCACGCTGACTAACTGATCTGAAAGCCATGCTTTGGGGAAGGATGCCGGTTTCAGGTGGTAACGATCCCAGCAAGAAGGAGACCAGAGTTTGAAATTGTTCCTGGCCCAATGCCACACGCTTGGCTAGGGTTACACCAGGTGCGAACTTGACCTAATGAATATAAAACACACCCTCCACAATCATAGATAAAAAGAAATGAAAGGAAATAGAAGCTGAAAAAAATGAATGAAATACCTTCTGTGATGTGTGATCCTGGGGTGTGAAAAGTACAATTGGAAGGAGCTTTTTTTCCTTCTCTAGTTGAAACTATTTTGTTCGGTGGTCTGACAGAGTGGTGTGTTTCATTTTACCCATTCTTCCTCTTTGCTCCCACCCATGAAGTCATAACAGTGCATATATTCAAGTGAAGCATGATGTGTAACTATGGGATTCAGTAAATGCAAAAAGTTACCTTTTTTGTTCACTCATCAAAAGGTTTTTTTCATTCACTAAATTATTTTTTAAAATTTCTTTTATTTCATTATAGCAAGATATACTGAAAGAAAACAAAGATAGTGTAAAAAAACTCATTACGGGTTCCATTGAAGAGACATACCAATGTGCTTTTATTATTCTTCTTTAGAAATATTTATGCTTTTACACTTTCCAGTTTCCCAGTTGATACCTTAATACAAATAGTTGGCTTCATCATCTCACTTTTAAGCACCTACTAAAATGATTTGCATGCTGAGAAAAGGCAGAATAATCTAATATCCAGTGATTAAAATAAAGACTGTAAGGATGATGCGAAAGCAACATAGTTGAGGTGGAGGAAACTGGAGATTTAAGGCATTTTTCTTCAAAGTGTAGACATCCACTAAGAATAATGAAGTTGCACACCCATTATATATGTCATAATATACACACACACCATCATCATCCTTCATAGTCCTTTGGCAAACAGACTGGAAAAAACATTTGAAAGTAACATATGACAACTGGAACTAACACCCAGCACTATCCCTGTGAATTTCATATTTATTGTGTAGTTAATGCATTACTTAAGAATACATCTATAAAATATAATTAGGAAGGGAAATAGCTTTCTCCCAAAGGGAAGCCTGGGAGAAGGGTGAGGTTTCCTCTTGTAGTGCTTTTTCCAAACTCCTTTCCAGTAGGTTGCCAAATTGTGTTCAATTCCCAACCTTCTCTGAGATTCCCTAGGAACATATACTCCTTGTATTTTCTCTAAATGGAGCAGAAGAAGTGATGTCCAGAAAATGAGCCTGGTTAACTGACTAATTTTATGTATTTTGACTCATGGTGTTACCAAGGCCATATGTGATAACAAAAGCTATAGCCAAAATAGAAAGGATTTTTTGCTGATAATACTGACTCCAGGTTCATGGGACCCTCACATCAGGTAACCCAGTGAAGAGTCTTCCCAATAAAGTTGGCCTTCAGTGTGATAGAAAAGAGATATTTCTCTAAAAAGGATAAATAAAATGAAATTAGTTGCTACAGCCACTTCCTGACAAATCCTACCCCCTTCACTAATATTCAGTTGGAAAAAATTCTTAATGTAGAAGTCTGGATTCAAAAGTAATGTCAGAAAAAGACACTCTGAGCTTTCCTTGGTCTCTTGACCCCTCCTCTGCGTCTGCTTTTGCAATTTGCCATTCACTAAAAAAGGACTCTTCTAGCCTTAATTTTGAGTAAAAAAACCCTCATATGAAGTGCCTCAGACTCCAGAACTCATCCTTGGCATTTTTTCCTTAAAGAGTAGAGCTCTGCAGAAATTCAAAGCTCAAGTCACATTTAGCTCTTGCTTCCCTTGCCCTTTCTTTGTGTGCACACTTCAGAGAGAGGGGGAATGTGTCTCTGGCTTCCATCTGAAATTGAACTAACAAATAGCCCCATCCGTGGTGCTGACAAAATGAGAATCTCTTCCTGGGAAATGTTACTGTATTGTTAAAAGGGCTTTGTTCTAAATGAGGACAAAATGTCAAAGGGCAGACTTTGGAGTTTATTTCCCAACATGGGGAGATTTCCAGGAAATTCTACTTAATGAAAGAAAAAATTAAGTGCTCTGCTCTCCTTGCTGCCCCTGTCTTGTTGGTAAGCAACCTGTCTCCACATTCTTGTTCAATATAGGATGGATCATGGGAAGGTGGTTAGTTGACAAGACAGATACCTGGTAAGGAGACCCCCAAAGTCCTAGGTCAGCTCTAGGAGACAGTGAATAACTGCTGTTTTTGCCAAGCAGTGCAGGGAAGAGCAGAGTCTGGAAGCCTGAGAATCAAAATTACTGGATGGGCAGGGAGCTTGCCATGGAGTTCACTGATTGACTGCCAGGCTGGCCCATACAGTAAAGGAGAAAAACTTGGAGAACTGGTGAGCTGCTTACTCACCTTGGAGTAGACTCTGACACCTATAAACCAAAAGCCTTCAGGTTCCTGGCATATACTTGGAGAGCCTGAGCGAAAAACAGAGAGGTGAAGACCTCAAACAGGTCTTTCACCAGAATGTGTACAGAGAAACCAGAAGTTCAAAGTATAGTTGGGATGAATTGACAAACAAGTAGCCAGTCCTCTGCCTTTTCTCATGGAAAATTCTCTCCATGGAAAAATTTCCACCACAGCTAGTTAGCTGTTCTGTATCAGCAAACTCCAGAAATGTACAGATTTTCAAGACTAGGACTTAGAGTGCCCATTTGCTCTGACAGGATGTGTCTGCAAATCCAGCCTAGAAAAAAAGTCTTACTACTCTGCCCTTTCAGAGTAAAAAATCTGCTGGTCCATATGCTGTTTTAAAAAGTTAATTGCTTTCCTTTCCACTAGTGTTCTCTTAGATGGTCTCAAATCCTGAACTTCCAATGTGTATTTGCAGGAGAACAAGAGATTACATTTTTCACTTTTTTGTCTCATAAATCATTGCCTGTTAAACCATTTATCATTTTAATGAAGGTTTCAATCAGAAGATGAGGTTACGACTAGACTAACTGGCAAAATCCCAGTGAAAGTAGTGAGCTGAGGATGCATCCTAATGCACAGCAACTACATGGGATCTCCAGGCTATGAGAAACACATTTTCTCAGTGTAACCCCCTGGACAGCTGCTAGACCTGGCAGATCACTTTGTGTTCAAGTGGCCTAAATTCAGTAGCAGAACCACAGCTTCAAATTGTATTAATTTGTTTTGCTGAACAAAGCAGTTTTAAAATCAGTTGCTTGCCATTCAAGACCTGTCAGTTATATTATTCCATAATCTGCTCCCTCATTTCTACCTGGAGATCGCAGACCACAGGGGATTTGCAAAGCTTGATCAGCCCATTGCGATGCTTCATTCACCAGAGAGCCCATGTGTTTGGGGAAAGTCAGTCCTAGCACTGACAAATTGCCCTGATGCAAGCACAGGGTCTCTGCCTGCAGTGTTAGTTGGGATAAGGCTATGACAGATTTGTGGGATGTCTGCTAGATATTCCAAGTCCCCCAGTTCTACTTAGACAGTTTCCAGGCAATATGGTAGGAGTCCTAGCCCTGTGGACGTTCTCCCAGATCCAACTCAGGAATCTCTTGTATGTAAATCCAAAGGCTGTTCCTTTGGACTGGAAAACAAAATTCAGACATTAGGGTCTGAAAATTGTGCTGCTTTACAGATGAGATTAACTCAGTTGGTTAGAGCATGGTGCTAATAATGCCAAGGTTGCAGGTTCTATCCTAGAATGGGATATTTGCTTAAGAGTTAGACTTGATGATCCTTGTGGGTCCCTTCCAACTCAGAATATTCTGGGCATATGGAATGTGTGGAACTCTGCCTTGAGAGGAGTCAGGAACCATTCCGAAGCTTGTGAGTCAAGGTACTGGGCAATGTGCTTTAGGGAACCTTGCATGTGCATGGGGGGGTGAATGAGATGCTTTCCTGAGGTCACCTGCAACTTCAGTCATACTGTGGTTCTATAATGAGCTAGGTAGGCATGAAATATGCTGCATTGCCATGATTGATCAGTCACAGGGAGGCTGGAAAACACTCGTGATGCTAAGATAAGAGGATTAAACATTAGCCTTTTGGAAGCATGTCAGACTCCAGCTTGACTTAGTTGCTCTGGCCTAAATGTTACCTAAGGCTTTTGTCAGCTAAGCTGAAAAGCTACACACAAAATTACTGCCACCTAAGGAGTAGAGTTGTGGCAGTTCTGACAGACATACAGTATGCAGAAAAACATATCATATTTCTGCAAGTTCAATAAAGAAATTCTAGTGCCATTTCTTCTTCTGGGTAGCTCAGTGTGTGGCTGAGAGGAATTTGTTTATATCCCAGAAACAAGAAGTAAGTTAGGTTTGAATATTAATTCTTTGGGTTAAATTTTTTTTGTGACTTGTATGTGCTTCTTGGACAAAGAAGTCAAATTGGTTAGTAATTGACAATCAAATTCAGAAGTGATTTATTCATAGCCCTTACCATGTTTTTTAAATAGGAAGAAAAAACATATTTCAACTCCCTCCTGCCTACGGCCTTATATCTCTTCCGTTTGGTCTCTGGAGAACCTTTGGAAACCCAAATTAAGAAGTAAAACTTTCAATATTACTTTGTTAGGAAAATAAAAGCATTAGGTCTCTACTGACATGAGTTTCAAATGCAATCTGAAATATGAAACAATATTCTTGATAGTGTTTTAAGTTTCCTGCCACACAGATTTTCTATTTCCAATATTATCTATAGGATGAGTACGTGTAAGTGTGAGGGTTGTGGTTCTCAATGATTTTCAAGTAAGGGACATTCATAGCAAAGAGGTACTCATGTGATGCGAATTGTCATACTAGTACAAATGCAGAGGTGCAAAGAGTTAAAATTCTTGGGTCTGTTGAACTCACTGGCCTCAAGGTAACCAGGGCAACTAGAGGCCAGTACTTGTGGGTTCTGTTCATATCATATGTGTTGAACTCAGCCTGCTGAGACAGGAGTTACCCTCAGGTTTTACTGTCCGTTGTTTGAAATTTCTCTCCTAGACAGTTTTAACTGCTTTAAATTCCTTTTGTGTCTGAACTCCAGATAACAAGATGATTCAAAGATTTGTTTTTACTTTGGTAATGAAAATCAGTCCAACGCTGAGTAGTCAGGCTGGCTGGGTACGCTGTGTCAAAGCTCAAAGGCAACATTCTGCACAGCACAGTCGGAGCTGATATGTAATGTAGGATTTACCCCAAAGTATAGGCAAAGCACAATGGGTCAGTGTTGCTATCTGGATATTCTTGTGTTCCTCCTTACTGGGATATTGGGGCTCTGCTCTCGCTGCTTCTGTATGAGCTTTGCTCTCTGTTTCTCGAGACTCTGTCCTCAAACGCTGAATTTTTTTGCTATGATGTTCTTTGTGAAGATTTAAATATGAAATGCCAAAATGCAATGCATGCAGAAGAAAGATTGTCACTTCCAGTTCCAATTGTGAAGGGTGATAATGAAGGTCACGTAACATATGGGAAACAGTACTGCTTTGTTTAGCCACTTGGCTTGAAATGTAGACTCCATGGTGCTTGCTATGCAAACAATGCTCAGTTGATCCATCAAAACAAAATCATGGCCATATATAAAACTAACAATTAAATGCTTATTCTCCATGATCACATAACATATGGCTTTGTGCTAGAAAGTACACAATCCCAAAGGATATTATGTGAATATAAAAGATTGTTGACTCACGATGCCCCGTTTGTGTTCCCTGGCAACATCTCTTCAAGAACAGTGAGACATATACACAAATATGACCCTAATGGGATTTTTTTTTCCCTCAGCTTAATGCATTACTGCTAGCAGTCTTTAGGATCTTTGCTAGGAAAATCACACATAAAGGTATTGGTAAGTTTGAACTCCCGGTTGCATTGATGATCTAAGAAGCCAGATTGAAGGACAGGATATTGACATTTTGCAGCAACTTTGAAAATGTTTTTTTTTCATTCTGTTTTACATGATGCTTTTCTTATGATTTTTAATTCCTTCATGAGATAATAAATAAAGAATGGGGTGAGAATAGCTTGCCTTGGTTCATACAAATCCTAAGAAATACTGTTGGTGTTAGGCACAGTCTTTTCAAATCTGCATCCTCTTACTATTTTGGCTTCTTCTTTAGTAATTTCTTTATTTCTCTTTCCTTGGACACCCCTCTTTGGTGCTAACTTTTTTTCATGTTGTGCATCTTTTTCTGATAATTCTAATTAGCCCTGATTGGCAACTAGTAACCCTTTTATTTGTTGATTTACGGAAGGATGGGGATGGTCCCCACAGTTCTGTTTATGTGTTTTCTCTGCCTAGGCAACCCTTACTGGGATCTGGACCCTGGTGCAGATATGTGATCTCTGCTGCTTTCCACCAGAGTGGAGGTGCACAGAGGCAGGAGTGATATGATTGGTACAGGGGTCCAGGCAGGACTCTGAGGTCTTTGGGGGCAGAGAAGGAGCAAATACCTCTCCTGGATGGAAGCAATGACAACCAGGGTCTGACAAACATGCTATTAGTAAGTGCACAAAGGTGCTGAAACCTCCTACCAAGAGGGAATAGTGTGCCAAGCCTCCTTCTTCAAGGTGGGAGTTATTGTCTGGATGGCTATACCGAGTCCTGACTGCAGCGCACTGCTCTGCATCTGACTGTGCCCAAAACCTGGAGTCACTTTTGTGCTTCCTACAGCAGATTTCCCCCTCCCCAGGTGTATTTAACACCTAAAGCACAGTGTGGAAGCGTTGCTGCATATTTTCAAATGAAAATTGGATTAGCAGGATTTACCCAATAATTTGTTCTATAATTATTCATTCTGAAGTGTTTCTATCTAAATATAGGCATTGTAAAAGTTTTTTTTCTTTTTTTTCCATTACTTGTGTGTGTAAAAAAACCAGTGTGTTTGAGTATGTGAATTGCACAGGTGACTTATAAACTGAGTTACCTGCACCTATTTCAGTCCTTAGATTGGATGAAAAATTAAATTTCAGTAAATTTTACATCTTCCAGCACAAGCAGTGAATACTTGTTCTGACTTAGAGGTCTTCCTGTCTGATTTACAGATGAATTTTAGCAGGAATAAATAAGTACTAGATGAAGTTCTGCATTTGTGTTAGTCTGTTACTGACTGTCCAGGAGGAAACATGGGTGTTACAAAACAAAAATCCTGAAGTTTATGAAAATATTTTCAAAATGCTCAACTGTTTCTGATTAAGGTATTTTCAAATCTTGTTCTTATTCTCTAAGTATGTTCCTGTTAATCTACCTGCTCTGATGCTTTCAGTTACCTGCCTTCGAACGCCCTGGAGAATCAATAAAGTCCTTTACTTGTCCTCACTGTGGCAGTTTAGTTCCTTCACAGAGGTGGAAGTGGAGGTGCAGAACTGTTTCATTTACACAGCAAACCTGTAGTAGATGTTGGGGAGAATCTCAGATTCATTGTTCTCCCTCCAGCCGACTCACAAGCCGCCTCACTTCAGTGCTATCTCAGCTGTGAGTTGGCCATGTCACTGGGAAAACAACCATAATGGTTTGTCCAGGAATTAAAATTCCTATGCTCCACAGCAGTTGATATTTTGCTTCCTGAGCCAGGTTCAGGCAACATATCAGTAGTTTATAAAGCAAATCTTTTATCTTTCCTGTCTCCGTTCAGCTAAAGCTGTAAACAGGACATGTTGTGTAATTTTTCTAAACTGAGCTGGACTGAACGGGGCTGCATCTGTTAATCAAACTGAGTATCTGTAAACATTTGATTGTCTATAAAGTACTGAAAGGTCTGCTTCGCTCTCAGTTGCAATCAGCCATGCTGACCCATAGGAGCATTGCAATATGTCTTCTGGGCTATCATCTGAATTAAGAGCTATGAGATGGACAGAAATCCAGCTCTGACTTTTGGCTCTGACAGGCTTAAGGCTGCAGGTAAGGTAGCAGATCAATTCACCCAGAACTTTCCAGCTCACTGCGTAAAATCTCATTTCAGTGTAAAATATTCAACTGCTAAGGCAGAAAGCTGTGTATGAAGTGCAGACAACTAACTGGCAGGCTGAAGTAATGTGCAGGCCAGGTCAGAGATTTATACTAGCCTGCACCGTGATTAGGTCACTGGCAACCTGTGGAAACAAAGCAGGTTGTACTACAAAGTGAAGAAACTGCTTTCCAGGTCCTGAGAAGAGGGTTTATGTTTGCCAAAACATTCAGAAATCTCATAAACAGCCAAATGGAGACTGACATATGTTCTTTATCTGAGATATTTTGTCTTATCTGCCAAGTCCTTAGCTCTTGAAACAAAGAAACTCTGTCTTTGCTCATGCAGAGCATGGATGGCATCTACTGCCAAAAGCTGGAGGGGACTTTGCCCTGTCAAGCTATCAGGCACTGTGTGGCTACCAGGTCTTTCCCAGAACCATGCTCCTGGCACAGGCTCAGAACCAGGACAAGCATAAGCGAAAGGAAGGGGCCACTGGCATGCAGTGCTACCAGAGGTGATAGAGAGGGTGAAGGTGTTGGCCACACTGGTCTCCAGGTGCTGATTTCTTAGAAGAAAGGCCAGTTCTGCTTTGGGGATGCAAGAACAGGAATGGGAATTGAGAGCACAAATCCAAAGGGCCCCAAAGAGGGACAAAAGTATCAAGAGAGACAGAGAAACATTGGTCTTTTTCAAAGCATAGAGCAGGCAGCCATGCATGGAGGTTTTGTGAGGCCATATGATTTACAAGAGAGCTAAATAAGAGCTGTGAATCACAGAATCACAGAATATGCTGAGTTGGAAGGGAACCACAAGGATCATTGACTCCCACCCTTAGCCCTGCACAGGACTATCCCCAAGAGTCACACCATGGGCCTGAAGCCATGCTTTGGGCTGCATTTGGCCAACATATTAAACAAAGCAAACCTGCGCCCACTGGTTACTTAATACAGAGGGCATGGTCAAGCCCATGTTAGCTGTAAAGACATGCATATCCGTTGAAGACAACTAGTTTTGAAGTTAGAAGAAGATGGCATTAATTTTCTTCATGGCTGAGAGGGACCATTCCAGGCTCAAATGGAGACACTCAAGGGAAAGGGCACCAGAGACCCCTTTAGTATGACGTGTCCTTTACTGTGGTCATCACCACCCTCACCATTATGCTTTGCAAATAATGTTCTGAAACACATTAGTTTACAGTGTGAACAATTTCCCCCATCTTTTATCACTTTTTCATCTTTGTTTGTTTCCTTCTTGGATTTTTTAAGCCCTTCCAGACAACCTTGTTACTCAGCTCCCTCAGCATATGTGCTGTTGTATTCCCTTGGAGCAGCTAGCTGTTTCTTTACAGGGACACAGTTGGTTTTCATTAGTGGATTTCTCTATAATGCACATTTGCGATGATTCCCTTCTCTTTGAAAAGTTTCTTTCCATTCCATTTTGCTCTTTCTCCTTATGCTGACAATCAGTTGAAAATGCATGTTTGCCTTCACAAGGAGGTTGGGTTTTATTGTTTTCCTTTTGTGACTGAAGACATATGCTGATCTCACAAGCTGAGTTCTATATGGCGCAGCATCTTTTAATCAGAATAATCAAAATAATCAGAATAATAAAATAATCAAATAATATTGATAAAAATTATTATTTTTAGGGATCTGAATTATGAATCAAGTTCTATTTAATGGATGCTCTTGGATGAGACATACTATATAAATCAACAGCAAATTAGGCTCAAAAAACAGACAGATGTTACTTAAAATATTATGTTGCATTTAAAAATAATAAAGGAAAATATAAATAAAATAAGTTGACTGGGACTCTGATCCTCAGCGCCATGGTTTCCTATCAATATTAGACTTAGAATTTCAGAGCTGAAAAGAAATGATCCTCCTTTCTATGAAGTTCTCAACAAAAACCAGTTCAACCAGGCAAATATAAGACCTGCAATGAGTACACCACTCATTTAATACCTATATATCAAGTGGGCCACACTGAAAAATTGTACTGACAATTATGTACAAAAAGCCTCAGTGTTAACAGGGCAAGAAGTAAAAATGGAACTTTTCCATCCTAATACACCTTAACTTTGAACAGGTAAATGTACCCTTAACATCATTAAAACAATGGAATATGCTCTCTGTTGTGTCCTATACACAGCTCCCCTACGGGATGCGGAGTAGGAGAGTACTTTTAGAAATGAGATGCTTCTAGTCCCTGAAGGGATTTGTGTTGACTACATTACTTACTTGCACCATCAGAAAAAGAAGGATGTCTCTGGCCCAAACCCGTGATACAGTGGCAAACTCAGAGAATGGATTAAAAAGGAAAAATGCAATCAACTGAAATTGTAAAAGGAGAAAATAGACAGAAGTCAATATATTTTTATTGTATTCTAATATCATCACACACAGGTAACTTAAGTCCAGAAATTCTAAAGCTGAGAATATCTTTGGCATTCTGATACTGATTTTAAATAAGTCCTTGGAAACTGAGAACGCTCCAGAAAACTGGAGTATGCTAATGTTCTGCCAATATTTAAGAAAAATACTACACTGTTCAGATAAAAAAAAATACTTTATATGAATTAGGTCTTGGGTAAAATAATGGTTACATTGATACAGAAGTCACATGATGGTTTAAAACCAAGGCTATAAGTTCTGACAGCATAATGCATGAAAAATCATGGTGAAACAAAAGTTATAACATCTTTGATGTACTGCATAATGGAGTCTTTTTAGAATTTGTAAAGCTATTGCTTAATATGGCATGGTATTTGAAATTAGCACTGCACAGTAGCAACACATTTTAAATGGATTAAGGATTTTGTGTGAGATGAATCTCATAACATAATGAAAGAGTAATCATCACTGAAGAATTATTATCAAATTAATCATCTCACAGCCATTGTTGTGCTGGCAATCTTCAATGGATCTATAAGATGGAGGAGAAAATGTAAAATAGATAAAATTTGCCAGTGGAAGTCCTATACAAAAGTGAGAACACAGCAGCTGGAAAAGGAGTCATAGTAGACTTATAGCTAATGATTAATCTGCAACATGAAACTGGAATACAGCTGAGGAGACTTAGGAGAGTAGCAGAGTGATTTTATTTTGAACTCATCAGACACTGAAGATCAGTGCTGCTGTCAACCAGTCATCATGAAAGATGAAAAAATTAGAGAGTGAATGTAAAAAAGAGTACCAGAAACAGTTGAAGAGATGGAGAAATGATTCATATTGCAGTATTTAAGCTGCTTTAACTGTTTAGATTATCAAAAAGAAGATGGGTCTTGATTGCTCTATTTGAATACCTTCAAGTCTGGGACAAAGCAAATACTAAATTTTTATTTAATCCACACAAGAAAAGATAACAAGAATTTGTAGTTATGTGTTTTTAGAACTACACAAATAAAAATATCAAGGGAATCTGTGGATTCTTCATTTCATGATTTCCCCAAATAGGGGTGTCTTTGACAGTACTGAGAATAAATAAAGTGACAAGAATGGAGGAAAAGGACCTCCTCCACAACAGAGCCACAGGACCTGAATGCCTTTAAATCCAACCTAACCCTATGTTGATGGGAAAGGTGCTTGGCCATATCCCTTCACACAGATCCTTTCTAGGAGGTAGTTAGTGAACTCTGGAAAAACCTTAAACAACCATCTCAAATTTGTTCTTCATTCTTCTGTAAATTATAGTAGAAGTGGTAGATTAGTAACAAAGTTTCAAGCAAGAGGACTTATGTCTGCTCCCACATCCTTGGCTCCTCAGCTGTTGGTTTTCATTAACAGAATGCAGTTATATTTGAGAAGACAAGGATCTGTATGTGTTATGGTTTGGAGCTGGCTCCCTGCCAAGTCTCCAAACCTTACCACAAGGAGTCTCCCCCCCCCCCCCAAACTGAGGGAGAAGAGGGGAAAAAACCCAAAAGAACCGAAAACGAGAGAGAGACAAAGCAATATATATATAAATATATTTACACTTATGTACAGTTGAAATATATATACAATTTCACAGGGAAAAGGGAAAGGGGAAGGGAAGAACAAAAACCAAAATTATATATATATATATATATATTATCCCGATCAGTAGCCCAAGGTCTATCAACTAAAAGAATTAGCAGAGAATCTTACTACTCTCCTTGGGACAATGGAGAGTCACGCCGGGGTGACTGGTGACTGCCGGCAGCCTTCGCCTCCCAAGGTCGACAAGGCCTTACCAGGCCTCACTCTCCAAGCCGACAGACTCAACACAGGGAGATCTGCACCTCCAAAGCCGCCGGAAGGAAAGAGGGCGAAGGTCTTTCCTCCCTTCTTCTTATACCCCAGCTTACGTAAAAATCGTAGGGAATACCGGGTAAATCTGGGCACTTCCTTGGTTACAAGCTGGTCACCAAGGAAGGCCTAGGCCAAACTACCACAGTATGCTGGTGACATTCATCACCAACATTTAACTCCATGTCTGCAGAATATTCCAACTCAGTGGGTAAGACAGAAAATGGAGTTGTGAGCCACCTCTATCCATTTTAATCTTTTTGTCATACAGGAGAAGTTACAAGGCCACTTGCATCTTCTGCAATTCTGCAGGAGAGCAGAAAAAGTCCCAAAGGTTCTTTCTTGCCACGATTAAACATTTCTATCTAGGCTGGTGGGTCTGAAAATGTTGATTCAGGTATACAGGTGGTAATTTCTTAAAATGACAGAGTGGAGGGAGTCAGTTAGATGTTCAGAGACATCCAAAAATTTTGCTTGAATCGAGTGTTAGCTAGTGTTTCAAACTCAGAAGGTTCCCTTGGGATGGGCATTTTGCAGGTCAATTGCATCATAACTAGACTCAATTTAAAGGTAAATCAAGCAGTAGAGTATTTATTGAGTGTTGGGCAATTGCTGAATCGGCGCTATTAGTTTCTTTTAAACGGAAAATCAAATGCCAAACTTGTGCCTGACAGCTAATTTAGACTTACGGGGAAATTGCAGGTCTGGGGTTTTCACCTGGATAAGCTATGCTAATTGGATTTGGGAGGTGAATGGTAATAAGAGTCTGTTCTAATACCTGAGGTTGTGGTTACTTGTAAGGGCAAAGTCAGAAGAAAGGGATGCAGAATCTCATGGGGAGTTAGAAAAGATGTGGTTTTGGTATGGCCAGTGCTTCAAGCCCTTCAGAAGAGGTTGTGCACAGATTTGAAGGTGAGTGTTTTACGAGACTGGGAGGCATTAGACTTGCTATGAAGCTTTGGGTCTGGATTAGTTTTGCCTTAGTGCAAAGCACTTTTGAGTATTCAAGAGTGTTTTTTGGAGTTCCTGCAGAACACATTCCTCTGGTGTCGAAGAAATGCAAATTTAAATTGGGTGTTGCAATCCATGATGCCAAGGGTACAGTATAGGCTCATATCATATCTGCTTTGGGCTCCTTTTTTGTGCAGTGCCCTTCATAGGAGAATGGTAAGTTTGTAATATCCCTTGGACTGGGATTTAATTGGGTTGCGGTGGGATACCAGATCTCTGCTCGTGGTGTCTTCTCTTTTTTTCTAGCACAGATGAGACACTAATATCATCTGTGTTACTCTTTTCTTATGCTGGGTATCTGAAAAGTAAATTTCATTTTTACAGGTTTCTTGACAACAGAAGAGGATCAGAGTTTTTAAAGCTACTTACAACATATTTTCATGAAGTGCTGTTATTTTAAAAATTTTGCTGTGTTAGCTGGCACTAACTGTTTCTACTGTTTTAACAATTTACAGGCACTTCGTGGATTTTGGTCTCTGTGCAGCATACCCACAGGGACATTTTTGGTCAGAACTAGGAAAAAACCACTGAGAACCAGGCTGTATTTGCCACCTCTTAATGATAGGGTTATTTTAAGGAATTGTTAAATACTAGGTACATGCTGCTGGGTTTACTTGTTTCTGTGAAAAATAAAACTTGTCCTTGCGGAATTTGTTCTGTTATTCAGAATTATGCTAGTGAAGATGTGATTTGCCTTTTTTCTGGCTGACAATCTAGTCGTTCTCCACAAAATGATCTCTGAGAAGTGCATCAATAGCCTCAGATCTCAGCAGGGCTTTACTTCTGTCCTGTGGATGACATATCACAGAGAACATGCGGGTGGTCTGCCAGAGCCCATGTGCCAACATCAGGGAGTGCTGTATATTGTGCAGTTTTCTATGCAAGAAATAAATAAACTTATTTTGAAGCACAGATCATTTTACTACCAATAAGCATGCATGCACCATTTTAAGACAGTATGCTGTATCTCCAACTCACAGGGTTGTTCCTAATGAAAGGAACAGTTCAAGACTTATCCTCTATTCCTCACTGTGTGTCAAAAACCAAAAGTAAAAACAACTATGGCACTAACTCTGCAACATATTTTGGGGGAAATACTGAACTCTGTTCTCCCTGTCGACCTGAATTTCTGCTCTCCTTTCAACGTTATGAGAAAGTTGTCCAGGAGCACTGTGCTAGGTTTTAGACAGGATAAAAAATGAGTGAGCACTGTGTGGGAGCAAAGCCCATAGAGCAGCAAAAGGGTTAATTTCTGCCCAGAGCAAAGGTACTGAAATTGAAGTACACAAGTTTATTTATTTTCTATAATCTCATAACAAAAATGAAGTCAGAGGTAATGCCATTTTGCCAGTGATTCTCACCGAACTATGGCTCATTAGTTACTTTATGTTGCTTAGCAAGGTCTGTTTACACCTACAGAAATTCAGCCAATTCCTTTCTCTCCTCACAGACATCCCAGTATTCTTGCCTATCTGACCATGCATTGTGGGTTTGCCATCCATGTGCTATATACAGAGCTGAGCGCATATGCGCATTTTGAGGAGGAAAAAAAACCCTGTTGAGATGCATTCCAGCTACACTGGCCCTCATCTGGGCTATTTCAGGCCAGGCCTGAAAATATTTCACCATGATTCACTCTACTTTTTCTATGGTTTTATGAGATCAGAATCATATAACTCAGGTCCAGGACTCTTGAAATGCCACATTTGAAGAATACAGTTGAAATCTCTTTTCACCCAAGCCATGGCCCTTTCAGGCATTTTGTTTTGACACACATTAAAATGACCTTTCTAAAGGTTCTTCTTATATGTATCATTCCTGAGGTACTTTGCTTTCTCCGATACCGAGCACATATTGCACCCTTGTGTTGGACAACAGCTGATGGAGGACAGTGGGAGAGCACTTCCTCAATATGGAGCCTTGGGAACAACTTGCTGCATGCTTTGAAGAGGCAGCAGAAGACCATGGAGTAGTTCACAATCAGATTGGAGTTGCTCATGAGCAGATTCGTATTTCCAGTCTGACATGGACCAAGGTATGCCTTGGGATCAGGATTGCACTGACCTGTTTGCTCTTCTGTGTAATGACCTGATGAGGTCCCAGGGATGCTTCCTTAGCTGAGTTTTAAGTTAATTTGCAGCACAGATAAATGTGTGTTACATTTGATTGCTTTTTTCTACGTTCAAGTCTTTATTCATGCTGATGGTAGGAACTAGCCATGGTATATCATAGCACATTCTGTGTATCTGCAGTGAAATGGTGCATATATGGTAACAATATAAGCAGGAAGATAGATAGAAACACCCAAACTGATGTTTTCCTAGTCCTTTATGACTTTCAGTAAACTTTAGGTCTGATTGAAGGAGACTTGCTTATGCTTCCCAAATAGTTTTCCACTGTGATTGTTTTCAGATGTGATGACTTTCTCTTAATTAAAAGAATGAAACATTGAGACAAAAGCCATCCCAGGATTTAGTCTTACTCAAACCAGCAATTGGTATTATTTCCAGTATAGAGTTCAAAGTACACAAATAACCAGCTTAAAACTGTAGCTTAAAACTCCATTCCAGGCACACTAAATATTATGTTCACTTTACTTAAGATATATTTCCTCAGAAGCACAGGAATATAGTCTTTACTCAGTCTCCCATTTCCATGAAGTTCTTTGTTTAGGTCCTTCCACAGTGAATTTTGTAGCCAAAGAGCCAAGTAAGTAAGTGAATGAATTGTTGGCAAATGTTTCAGTGCACTAAATGGTAAATGACTTTAAATCTCAACTTTATTCCCATTTTCATATCTTTACATGATTTTTACACAAAATGGAAGGATAGTTAAATATGCCTCATCTTCAACTGTAGACACACACACACATGCAAACAAACAAACACACATTTCTAGGATTTCAAGTAAATATTTCGGCCAATAGGACTTCAGGGAGGCCCAGCTCATCACCTTAGAAAAAACACCATGATGTGCCACTGGAATAACATTTAATATGTGCAATTTCTAATCAGAAAACCAGCTGTTTTGGGGTTTTTTACCTGAAACATTGAGGATCCCCATACATGGCTTCCTCAGATTTCAAGGATGCTGAAAATGCAGCTGTTAAGACACAAACTAGACTCTGCTCAGCAAAAAGTTTTGCTCTCTTGGCACCAGAACACCCTTCTCTCTCTCTCACCTTGAAGGTATTTGAATCACTGTAGATTTGCCTTCTCACCTAGACTAAAATAACAAATTGGAAACCAAGGTAGAACAACACATTTTTCCCCTTTCCTCCCCAGTAAGTTTCTGCACATACAGGAATGAACCAAAGGGATGAAACACAAGTAAGTAATTGGGAAATTAATTAATTGACATCCTGAGATAAACAGCAAAACTTTAAAAAAAAATCAAACCAGCCTATTTAACAGAAATGAATGACATGACTAAACTAACACCCCAACAATAACAGCAGCATCTTTCACAGGTTCTATGCAAGCAAAGTTCAAGCCAGCAAAATACTTTCCAGTTTATAAAAGTTTTAAAAACTGCCAGGGGATATGTCCTGGCCTTCCCAGCAATGGAGCAAGAATGAGCTCCAGCAAATCACATGGAAAAAGCATGAGGGGAGCAGATTTTCCAGGCATTAATTCAGTGCAAAAGGGGGTCTCCCTTCCAATATTGCAGAATACTGATGTGTTAGTAGTCTCCTTTCTCACATCGCTGAACCCTGTTGGATGGATTGCAGGGGGTCTCTTTCCAAATACCATTCCAAAGAAAAGGAAAGTTCTCTCTTCTCTAGTATCAATCAATTATTAGCAAATGGATATATAGAAGGTCACAGGTTTTACTGGAGACTTTTTTGCTGCAGGGGAAAGTGAGAATATTTGCTATAAGCACTTTGGAACATAGCCTTTGGAAAAAATATGATAGATTTTAATAGAGTGATAGTATTCCTACAGAATTCAAAAATCAATTTATATAATTGTATAGGAAGGATGTTGGATAAAATTTCTATTGCACTATTTGGGCTTCACTCTTATAACATTCCAAAGGAATTTTCCACAAGTGCATAAAGCTGAATATAGTGTACTGGATGCTTCTACAGTTTAGTTACTGAAATAATTGAATGGGTTTTACAAATACAGTCTTTAAAAGGATGCAGTTACTACAATGTGCCTTCACTTTTATATATTTCCATAATGTTGATGTGTTAGTTCTTGTACAGTTTTCTTATAGTACCTTTTCCTGATCTTTTCATTTGAAAAAGCCAAACAAATCAACAAATCAAAGAAAAAAATCTGTGCTTTTTCTGGTTTTGTATTGGAAGAGAGAGGTGGTTAGTGCTTTTAACTCTCTTTTGGAGACAACACAAACAACCTGATCTCTTTGTGTAGATTGCCACTTGTAATTTGTACAAGAAATGCTATTTAGGCTTACAGAAAAATCACTGTAAACACTCATACACAGCTCTGAATACCTGTCATAGTAGTTTTCTTAGACTTCACACTCACTCTGCAGCAAACCTTCTGTTTCCCTCAAGCCTGCTCACATGGACTGTACTGGGCATCAAGGCATGGCCTAGGGAATATTTGACATTCCCATGCCCTCAAATAGATATTGAGCACTTGATGATACTGATGGCTCTCAAAATCATCTTGTGAGTTTTTTGGACAGAGATAAACGGCTAAGACCAGTGAAATTAACTATTCTTCTGGGAATATATCTAGCAGCCTTCATTGTCTGCAGT
The DNA here is from genome assembly GCF_003984885.1 of Neopelma chrysocephalum. Lineage (NCBI taxonomy): Eukaryota > Metazoa > Chordata > Aves > Passeriformes > Pipridae > Neopelma > Neopelma chrysocephalum. Next base: position 8,084,443 of record NW_020897691.1, read on the forward strand.
AGTTGTACAGATAACTAAATAACTTAGCTATGGTTTTGAGACTCAAAGCTAGGTGGGCTGAATCCAACCCTAAGCAGAGACAAATGCACTGGACCAATTCTGGAGGATTCCTCAGGAGGAACTCTGTATAGAAAAGTATTGCTTTTTCTCAGCATCTCAGAAGGCATTTTTCTCATACGCATTGTGCATCTAAAGCTGAGAACTCCTTCATTCACTGTGGCTGTGCTTTATAGCAAGGAATAACCCAAAGGTCTGGTTCAAACTTTCCTACCTGACTTAACAAAGTAAAAAACCAAGTTAACATTTTTATTGTCTCTCATTGTTCCTGTATTTCCTTCTTGACCTTTCAGCTACTCAGATATTTGTAGCACTGTTTACCACTGTGTTCTAGGTAACACTTTTTTTAACTGTAGGCTTCCAGCTGTGCAGCTCTAATCCAACAACCAGCTGCTGAGCACTACTGTAGTCAAATATGTTTATTTTCCAGGCCGTGGACAAGCTAGAATATATTTCACTTTCAGAACCTGTGGATGTTTACATCTTAGCCCTTCCTGGATCACAGAGCCATCCCTACATTTGTTTTCTTTGGTTCTGTAAGAGCTGGAAGAACAAAAGGCAAATTTCAAGTTTCCCCCAACCTCAAATCTCCTGTTTGCAAAACAGAATGAAATCTGTCAAAACAATGTCAAAAGAGATATTTTTTTCTTAAATATTTGTGAAATATCCACATTTTTGTTTATTTCTCTAGATACCTCTGTCTACTTGACGAATCATATGCACCAGGAATGTCCAGCTGCAACTTCTTCAAGGAAAATCCTGGAGGGGTATGTCTGTGCTGTTCCTTGAAGAATGAGGCACTATGGCTATCACTGTTGGCTGATCCTTCAGAGCACACAACAACAGGTTCTGGGATGAAAGATACCATGGATATATAAAATCAAAAAGACTTCATAATATTATCAAGACACAAATCAGATGGAGCTAAAGAAATTCAGGCAGAAATCATGGGTTGTTTTCAGTTCAATGTGGGATGCAATTTCTTTTTTTTGTTCATCTTTGGTAAAAGTGCAAATAGAAGTTTGTGTTTCCAGGAAAATAGTCAAGCTGAGAGTTTCTTTCCCTTGAAACTCTTCTACCTTGGGTGATGTGAGAGCACCTGGTACAGACAGTTACTAGGGAACATGCCAAAGCTCGGAGATCTGCATGAGATTCTTTCTGTGCTACATATTGCTGAACAGGTTGAGGCAGTCTGAAGAGGAATGGGTTGTTCATAATCCCTTCTTAGTTAATTTGGAATGAACATTTTTAATCCATATTTGAAGACTGTTCTGCAACTGAAGAAAGCATCTGAACATCTAGAAGCTGCACAGAGGTTTAGTGTCTTCTATCAACTGCAGTGATGTAGTGGTTCCTTTTTGCTAATCATTCAAGTTCTCCACTTAAGAAAATTGCGCTTTTTTAATCTTTATCACTTTACATTTCTGAAATGAGCACAGTACAGATTTCTTTTGTATTGCCTAATTCCATTCTAATAACATACTTGAATCTAGAGTTTACTGAAAAATGAATTAAAAATATTTTATTTTTTCGGTAAGTTGAGAAAGTATTTTCTAAAATAAAAATTAAAAAATAATTCAAACCAGTCGCAAAACCTCCAAGAAAATTTGTCCAAAATAGTCAGGGTTTATGTGCATGTTGCTCAGAGTGAAAGTTCCTATTGTTTCCCATTGAACCCTGATTTTTACTGCTCCACTTGCAAATACCACTACTGTAGTGTAATTAATTTGATGTGATCACTGACTGGTCAATGCTGGATGATAGTGGTGGGGCAAGACTCCTTGATTTGAGTTGAATACTCAGCTGACCTTTATTTGAATCATCCAACTACTAGAGTTTGCACAGATGGGTTGGGAATCTTGTGAGAAGATCATTTCAGGAGTGATTTTTGATGTTTCATTTTTCTAGTCAGGATGGGGAAAACCTGTCTGAAGGTTAGTCAGAACTCCAGGTGAGTGGATCTTGATCAACCCCGAATAATGAAACCACTGTTTCTCTTGTGCAGCAACTACAAGTCCCATCTTTGTATCTGGTTTTATTTCATGCAGAAAAAATATATTGCTTGCCAAGTAGAATAGGTCTTGAGGAACTGCTTCTGCAGTTTTGAAACCACATAAAGTGCCAGAGCTGACCTCTGCTCTCACTACATACATGTGTGTGATGAAGGTTTCTGCTTTTCTTCTTGCTGTAGACACACCATGAAAAGTGGAAACTGATCATTCAACTTTCATGTTTGTCCCTGAGACACTTGCTAGAAAGCAGGAGTTATTTCTAGTCCAGATTTTTTGCTGCTTAGGGTCTGTTGCTGTAAAGACCTATGAACATGTGCCATCCCTATTCTCTCCTCGTCTCAGAAGAGGGATGCCTGACAGATCAGTGGCTCTGTATAAGCTGTAATAAAAATAAATCCGATGGGTCTGGGGTGATAACTTTACTCTAGACTTTTCTTCACCACAAAATGCTCTGTGGATGTGGACATAGAGCTGAACTCAGAACAAAGATTCCTGCAGTCAGGAAATGCATCTGAATTTGGGAATTACTTACATAGGGCAGGTGGATGTGTGTGTCCTTATGGTGTGATTACCGCCTCTGCAGATCTTCAGATTCACCACAGGAAGTGAAAAAGTATGTTGTAAGCACAGCAGATGTGGCAGCTGCAGCTCAGGGAGAGCTCATACAAATGAAGTAAAGAAATCTTTACATTGAACAGTGCTGTTACCTTTTGAAAGGCTACATTACTTGCTGTATAGAGATACAGTGAACAATCTTCAATCTCAACAGTGGCTTAAGGAATTATTCCACTGAAAAGCAAGAGCCACAGAAACCTCAGCCATGCAATGCTCGCAATAATGGTGTGCAACAAATGCAAACGCAGTTCCACCCTCATGTCATGAAGGAGCACTGATCCTAAAAGTGGGAGGTGGCATCTATTTTAGATTGGGGTTTATAGTCAAGCAAGCCACCTCATTCCTTACCTGGGCACTGTGGCTGAGAATGGATTGGACTTGCATTCCCCAGACTGGACACAGTGATCAGTCTTGTCCCGGTTGACTTTGCAACAGGGTGTCTGGGAAATGTGTATTTCATTTTCTGCAGGAAACCCACTGTCCAGGTGGAAGTTCCGGCATGTGAGAAGATGGAAACAGCATGAGATCCTTGCCATGAACCTTGTGGGAGGCATGGGCACAGCCAGGCACACTGTGATGCTGATGACACACTTTGCACAAAATGAGGCTGGCTGTCCTGCTCAGAGAGGGACTAACAAGTGCAGCATTTTATCAGCATCATATAGTGCAAGCACTGTAATGGCACTACATGCTGCTTATTTTTTTTTCAGAGCAGAAATAAAGAAAGCTGCTATATTGACTTCTTTTTAGCCTCTTCCAAAATTTAAGACACATCAGACAGAGAGCTCAGGTCGATTTGGGTCAGTGGCTGAAACCAGTAGATAAAGTTTCAATAGGTAAGGTTTTTAATCAGGAAAGACTGACTCCTTCACAAAAATTGCTGAGATCTTTTTAGCCAGTCTAACCTCATAATGTACATTTCCAATTAAAAAAAGATGCTGATCACTAAGAAAATAATTCACGTCCATGTGCATGAAGGAATTTATAGCCTGAACTGGTGTCAGATCTATTTGAAAACATGTGCAGAGTATGTTCTCAACTGCTTATCTCTCTGCTTGTCTGTCAGCCTTTAGTTCTTCACCTATGCATGCATGCTTACATTCCTACGCTCACATGTGTGTTTCCAGCATACACTTTCATGTCTAAATTTTGAACTGCAGGCAAATTGCAATGTGAATGGTTTTAGTCTTTTTGGTATTAAAACCTCAAAGTATTGCTATTATAGATAATCAATATAATGTAGGCATTTAATAAATAATGTTATTTCTAGTTTCAATGAGATCTAGAAGTTGGAAGTAAAGAGAAGTTCAGATGATCCTTGTGATCAAAACATTTTCAGCATTTTCAGCAACTTTGTGGTTGATCCACGAGCTACAGTTTGGTTACTAAGTGCTCTCTGTCCCAGCCACAAGGATCTGACACATGCAAAGCCTAACTTCAAGGATGGCAGACTTCCAGTACCCAGCCTTGCCTTTCCTGATATCCTCTGGGAACCCTAATCAGTCAGCTAAAAGATGGAGACAGAAGGGGTTTGCAAATTTCATGCTCTCTTGAAGAGGACTTTTTTCTTTTAATATTCTGCACAAACAATAAAATATCGTAATATATTTTGTGTTTATTTCTGTGTCTGAGGCCTTTCATTTATATATCCAAATGTCTGGATCAATGCAGGAAGTGATTTAGGCGAGAAAAAAAAGAAGTCACATAAATAGAAACAGAAGACAGCATAACAGCAAAGCTGAAATAATGTACTTGACAGGAGAGAGACAGCAATGAGAATTATGGGGCATTGGTGCTCTCCCTGCAAACCAGATCCAATTGCTGTTATTTTGTACCATTTAAGAACATGTATAGGAATTTAAGAACATGTATTGAATTCCATTCAATCAATGGAATGAAGAAGAAGGGAAGATAGTGATCTCCTTTGTCCAGAGAGTCTGATACACTTGTGACTCGGAGTAACAAACACTTTGAAATCCTCAGCCCGGTCCTTGTTTTAAAGGTTGTGTAACCAACAGGCCACTTCAGTCAACTGGACACATTTACTTGCTTTATTTGCATATATTTCAGTAATACCTGAATGATTCTGTGCTGTATTTTGGTATTTGTTAGGACCTCTTTGTTTTTCTTTCTTAAGTATTTGTGTTTTAATCTTAGAAGTGCTTCAGCTGAGGAAATTCCTGTGAGGCAGTACTTGACACTCCACAAGGCTTAAAGGAGAGATTAAAGTTCCAAGTCTGTAAAGGCCAGGGTGGAAATCAACTGAGAAAGAAGGCACAGAAGGCAACTTTTGTCATGTAGGCATGGGTGCAGATTTTTTATTTCAGGACATTCAGGAATCACTGTTTGGGATGGGGAAAACAGGCTGTAGAAACAGACACTGTAGAAATCCTGTCAGAGCTCAACATCCAGTAACTCTCTTGCTGCATGTGGCTGTGCTGTGCCCTTGCCCTTGGGGTGAATAAAATAAATCCTACCTCAGAAGAATGAGAAACGGAGTCTCAGGCAATCCACTCTGTCACTAAAAGGTAGAAATGACTTTTCTTTGCTTCTCCTGATGTCTGTAATGTTTTGCAGTTTTCTTGAGAGATACTGCTCCTTTAAATGAGGTGTGGCCAGAAAAGGAGACATTATTTGCTGATGTCCAACAGTTTTATTTTTGTTTTTCCTTTATGCTTACTGCAGAGACAGACCTGGAGCTGTCCCTAACAAGTAAATGAGGGAATAGTTCTCTGGGGATGATGATGAGGCTTATAACAGGAGTAGCAGGCTCCATTCTTTTTCCCTTATTTGATTCTGAAAGGTATCAGTCTGGGCCATCTTCTCCTTTGAAGTAGAGACATGAGGGACATGAGAACACTGTTTGTGTGCTCTTGGACTGAGCTGGGACTCCTGCCTAGACCCCACTGCCCTGTCTGAGCACCACAGAAGCAGTCCCAGGGTTTGCATGTCTCCACCAGAGGCACTCTGTGCCTGGCTGGACTGGGAAGCATCCCAAGGTCATGGGCTATCTCTCAGCATGAAGCTCAACAGAGATTCCAGCCAGGTAATGCAGTGAGACAAGCAATAAAATGATTCATAATAAATAGCCATAACTTCAATTTGTAAAATGAGTTTACCATTCCCCCACTTCCATGCCTTCCGAATGTAATAAATGCACTCATTTTCACTACCTTTTGGGGTTTTTCAGTGGGTTCTGGCAGCAAAACACTCTGAGTCATAAGAAGAACAGATTAATATTAATAGCAAATGTCTATGATTAAACTATGAACATTACCCATCTCAAGACAGATAGACTCTCAAGATCTGCAGGAGTTGGAATTAATCCAGAATTGCTACTGATACTCTGGATTTAGCCTGACTCCTATCTCCTTCCAGGACCACAATAAAACTATAATGCTCCCATTAAAAAACTTGATCTTTAATTGGTTTTAAATACTTTCACACTCTGGCAAGAATGAAATGAAAACAACCCTGAATTTCACAGTGAATGTTCTTTGGCTTAAAGCTTCTTTTTCACTTAAGTGATGAACCATCACTGGGTACATTTAATTGGCAGAGACTAATAATACCTCGTATTCTCTAATGGAGCAGTCTTCTGCTACATAACATCACAAAAGTTTTATTTAAAAACATTGTGTACTCCTACAATAAGGATAATTCTTAAAATATTTAAAAGTAATGTAAAATGTACTGAAACTGAGAGGGCAGAAAAAAAATTCCAATTAATGACATTTAAGAAAGTATAAGGTTAAAATCCTGCCAGAGCCAGTGATGTGGCAAGACAATGCATGCTTTGCCAGAAATGGTTTTTGGTGGAAGATGCATATAAAAAGGACATTTTGAAGTGGATGGGTCCTGTGCTCACAGTGTGGTAGGGAAAACCAGAATTTCCCATCTCAGGTGTTGTTACATGTTAAATTTTCTGCTGATATAAAGACAACATAAGATGATCCCTTGGCTCTACCCCATCATAGAAGGTTCATTTCCACTCTTGTGCCACAGCTTGCCAGATTGAGCTATCTGTGGGTTGTCCTTCTGGTTGTGACCACTGACATACCCCCAAGTAAAAAGAAGCTTTTGCTTTTGGAAGAGATGCAGAGGGGCAAAACTTGAGTGTTGGTGAGCTACAGCCTGGGAAAAGCTGGGAGTGATGGATGGTGGAGAGGGGAACAAGAATGTTAGCCATTTTTGCCATTGCAGGAAACCTTCCTCGTCTGTCAGCAGTTGCCAGTACTCAGTGTTGGAGGGGAAGCAAAGAAAGACATGATGAACAAAACAGGGCAACAGCATACTGTGACACCACAGCCACGTTACCCTGGAAATCGTTTCTGACCCAAGTATCAGCCTGTTTCCACCCTGAGCCAACACAGCTGGTTGTCCTCTCAGATGGTCCAACTTCTCCCTCATCCTTACTGCTCATGGTGTCAAGGGAACTGAGATTTGTTTCTCCCACACTGTTTTTTCCCCCTTGCCTTGCCCTCCTTGTAGGCTCTCAGGTGTCAGGGGAGCCCTAAACGCCTGCAAGGAGCCAGCCTGTGGAGTGATCTGCATGCTCCCCCTCTCAAGTTTGTGGCCAGAGGAGACTGAGTTCTGACTGGGGACTGCTGATGTGTTACACAGAGCAAGAGGATAGTCCCAAATGCAGGATCCTCCTACTTCAGTCAGAAGCTTTGGCTGCGCAGCTGATTTAATTTTGTAGCTGAAAATATTATTAGAGGTAATAAATTTGTCCGCCCTGTAGGAAATCGAGCCAGTGAACCTCTACTCTCTTTTACAATGGGATGTAAAAGGACCAAGAAGGGCTAAAGTCCTTAAAAAAAAAAATACTGCGCCAGAGACCTGCAGAAAGTACAACACACCAGTCACGTGAGAAAAATGATCACCCTCATCCTGCGTGGGTGTTGCTAGAAACAGCAGTTGAAAGGATTCAAACAGAAATAAACACACATACACAAAAAAGCTGTATTGTCGATCTCACAAAAAATTAATACCAGGCAATCTGGCAGTGACTCTTTTATGCACCACATCTCTGCACATGGGAGATCAAACTTGGTTCTTACCCAGGAAACTCAGAGGTCTAAATCTCAGGCAGACTTGTGCAGAAGAGCTAGTGTGTGTAGGGGACAAGTAACGAAAAGCCCATATCATTCTCTGGGCTGACTTATGATGCTCCTTTCACAGGTGACATTTACAGAGCACCCACTTTTGGATTGTAACAGTGTAGGACTAAGTATGAGGGACTTTAAGCTGTGTATTCACTATGGAGGTTTTTTTGCTGGAGAAAGATGAGTCTGAATGCAAAGTGTTCTGGCTTTGATTTTCTTCTCCATGCTCAAGTCCCTCTGACACATTCATAATTTTGCATAGGATTGCTTGTGACAATCACACATGTAAGGAGGAGAAAAGTGAAAAAGATCCTCTAGAATGATAATTTTAATAAGGTAATGGGAAAATATATAAATACCTAACTAGTATAGAAATTATAATCGTGCCATGCAACTTTACAGCCAGAAATAAATCTGCACTTCAGAAGCAGACTCAGTCTTCATAGCAATGGCGGCATTTGTAAAATGGGATATGGTTGCTTCTCTGCATGGTAGGAGGACACAGGCTTTCCTGTACCTCCCGTGGCATATAAGACCACAGGTTACTTGTGGGAGCTTCCTGCAGGTCCATTGAACCAAACCTCTCTGCCTCCTCCCCTTCTGCACATCTCCTTAACTCGTCTATTTTGGGAGAGGCACTTCTATTTAAGAGAGGCCCTACACCGGTAGCTGGGAGGGAAGAGGAACATTGATGAGCCCTGCAGGTGAGCTGTAAAAGCAGCCATAGCTGCATGTGCTCATGCCTCACTTGGAAGAGGGTGATCTCAATTATACATGTAGCTGCTGCTTTTAGCCATATTTTTCTTACTGGGTCTGGGATTCTGTTTTTGCTTTTATTTTTTTTCCTGGAAGGAGAAAAGAAAGAGAAATGTGAATTTGCAAGATATTTGAAATACCTAGCATTTGGAGGGTGAAGATGGTTTGTTTCTAGTGAATTCTTTTATTTGGCAAACTGCAGACCTTCCCATGCCATTGGGCTGATGAAAACTCTATCTTTCCAGCTTGTTGAGACACTTTCCACAGACATGCAATTTTCTTAAAACAAGAGGCTAAAGAATCTAAATGTATTGTTCTGACAGAAATAGGAAAAAAAAAGAAAAAAAAGAAAAAAAAAAAGTGCCTTCCAGGTAAACATGCTTGGACAATTATGCCCATATCTGTTAAAAGGAAGCATTTTATTCCTAAGTAGTATTTCTCATAATTGCAAGAGAGACTCTTTTGGTGGACTGGTGTTATTTACTTTGCTGATGGTCAAACCTCTGTATTGCATAAAGATGGGGTAGATTCAAGTTGAAGATCTGCTGTTGTCAGTGAATGCCTTTTGGAGCCGGGGCTAGAGCCCCAGATACTCTTGTAAGCAGTGTCTCTCAGCAAAGGTGGTCTCTGGGGAAGAGTTCTCAGTTCCTCTGATTATTGGATAACTTGGTACACTGACGTTTCTTCTTTCAATAGCACCAGTGTTCGGATGGTCTGCTTTCAAAACGGGGGTGTTAAAAATGAGTGTAAGAAAATGGAGACTGAAGTATTTTTTTTCAGGGGCCAGTCTCCCTTCTTTGATTATCAAATACCTGCACAGCTGAAGGAACTAATGACATTTCTAAATGGAACCTTGCTGAACTGAACTACGCCCCAAATTCAGGTAATACTACATACAGTTTCCATCCGTGGCCACCACCAAATGCTCCAGAGAAGGTCACAAATAGCCTTGGGGAAGACAGGTGGAGGTTAGTCATCTCCAGCAGTTAAAAGGTGACTAAGACCTAAACCATCTATGTTTTAAGTTTTACCTTTTTTTGTGGTAGTAATTTTAATATATTCTCATAACTCATTTGAATGTCTCATTGGAGATCAGGCAAAATACAAGCTGTGGTAAATTTTTCTGTCACCAGAAAACATATTGTGGTTCTTGGACAGGAATATAGCTTTCCTGCTCCCAGGGATGTTAGGGTGAATCCCCCCTTAATTCCCTGATTAGCTACTACAGGAAATTTTGTATAGTCACAGCCAGAACAGTCCTAGAAATGTAATTTCACATAGAAGAAATGTGTAAATGTTGCTTCCCCAAGTAGAGATGTTCTAAAAAATAATTCAAGATAAGGTCAGGCTCTTGATAGACTGCAAGTTTGTGATTACCTCTGCAACACCAAGCTTGTTAATCCTTCTTCTGCAGCCTTGTTCCAGCAGTCCAACTTAAGACAACCAATACCTTTGGAGAGTTAAAAAATCCCTTCTGTCTTACTATTTCTTTCCTGCTCTTGGATGTAAAAAGTCCTCCAAAAATCATGTTAAAGGCAAATTTAACAAAGGCAAAGTTGCCGCATTTCAGAGAGCTGCTTTAGGCAATGCAATGCTAGTGCATGTCTGAAGAAAGGTTACAAGAATGTGTATAATGAAAGCTGCTCAGTCAAGGATTCATTTCCTGTGCACTGAAATACCCTGTTACGAGGCTCTGCTGTAGTGACACAACAATATATATGAATCCTGTCAAATTAATTTGGACTAGCAACACTATTGTTCCAGGCTGCCATTACTGTTTTCATATGAGTCTGAATGTCTTCTCTGCTACTTTTTTCCATTGCCTTGTTTATTTGGACATCTCACATAGGCTGGGGTCACTTGTAACCTCTGGCTTTACTAATAAAAAAGTTAGTAATAACTGCAATAAAACCCAACGTGAGGCTTCAGTAGATTGAAAATTTTGCTTTAAAACAAGTTTATTGCAGTGAGGATTCATTATCATCATGAGGTTAAATGAGCATACTGTTGTGCAGACCAAACTCTGAAGCACGTGTACTAAAATCAATTCTATTAAGTCATTCTTCCCTGAGGTACAAAGTGCTCCCTTCCAGACCTATCAAAGAAAACGATGGCCCTTTCTTATGTAAGGAGACAAGAAAGCTATTGTCATATCTAAAGCTGGAATAATAACAATTACTTGTTGCAGTAGGAATGTCAAAGAGCTTGCCTGGTTATGTTCATTTGGCATAAAACACCTTTGTTTATGCCAGGCTCAGAGAAATGACTGAACTCGTCTTTTGATTGAACATTTTGCACACCAGAGTTTTCCTAGGACAGCATAAATCATCTAGAAGATAGTAATGTGATGCTAAGAGACAACTCATCGTGTAATAAAACTACTGTCTGGAATTTTATTTTCAATATAGCTGAGGAAATTCTAGTGCTGATAGTGTTTTTGTCTGCTAACATTGTCTTCTCAGACTTTGAGGCATTTGACTACTCATGTGACAAGTGATCTTAGAAAAAAGCTTTTTACTGATACAAGACTCACTTGCTAAACTCACAGTCTGCGATTAGCTTCTTTGTTTTATTCAAAAATCTACCTTTCAGAATGTGATGAGATGCATGATGAGGTTTTGCAGCAGGTTTGTCTCCCCTTTTTCCCCTCTTTGCTGGTACAACCGACTTTCCACCACAAAACAAGCCGTTACATGTGTTCTACCTTTGCAAAAGTGCTATTTTTCTTCTTAGTGCCAAATTAGTTTTGGGAGTCTTTGAATCCATGGGAATTTTTGCCCTTGAAGTAGCACTAGAGCCTCATCAGGAACATGTCTGCAGTGTTCTAAAGATATTTTCACTGGTGGTATGTCAGGTCCGGTTTCCTCTTTGACAATTTTATCCATAGCCTGTTTCAGAGTGGACACTTGCATCTATACGATTGGGAAGTTGGGGGATATGCTTGGCCCACGAGTATTAGATCTGTTCTTCTGCTGGAGTTACTGACTGTAGGTCTAGTGCTATTACCCACTTGGAAGAAACTCTTTAAAACTTTCCTGCATTTTAAAAAATTTTTTCATTGTTCCTCCAAACCAAGGAGGAGCTGACACTCCTTACAGTCCACCTTGCGCCACCCATTGCCTCTCCCTGCTTCCTCCCTGTCTTCTCCCACTGAAATGATGCTTTTATTTCTTGTGACTTGGCTCTGATCACTGTTTCCATTTCCCTCAGGTTTATGATTACAGAAAAAAAGGACTTCTAAGAAGTCTGGATGTGAAACATGTTGACCTAGATTCCTCATATGTTCTAAGAGTGGTTTGGGGACCAGACTCTTTAGGGACAGGCTGAGTTTCTCAGGCAGGAAATAGGTAGATAAGGCACTATGACACTCATAGTGTTGTCATGAAGAGTCAGTCAAAACCAGGCATAGCATAAAAGGAAACTCTTGCAAGCTGGGACTCCTCACCTCTTCTGGAAATTGACTTTATACAGCTGTTTTTTTTTTGTTTGTTTGTTTGGTTTTTTTTGGTTTTTTTTAAGTATTGTTTTATTTGTAAAACAGGTCAGTCTGGCCGCTACAACAAAGTAACAGCTTGGTGGTGCAATCCAAGCTGCCCCCTGACTTTCTGCTAAAACTAGTCCACACAATGTCTCTGATTTTGGCTAGTAGTGCGTAACAGATTAATGGTAGCTTGTGAGTAGAAGCCTTCAACATATTTCTGAGAAAAAAAATACATCTTTTCATAGTTTTAAACTGTGGACAAGTTAGTGAGATATTTGGGAACTGGTAAAGATGCTGGCTTGTCATTACAGACAGCTGGGAGAGAGGAACGTGCAGGCAGCAGTGAATCTCCACTGTTGCATAAACACATGTTGTGCTTGACCTCTTATGTGGGTGGTGAGTTATGTTTTGAAGCTGAAGAGTTAAGTGTTATATTGCAAAGTCTACTGTCCACAGGTTTCATGCTGTGCTTCAGCTGTTGGATGCCACGTCAGCTGTAAAGACTTCACAAGCTCTAGGGATCTCACTGGCAGGTCTTTACTGCTCCATGGGAAGGATTTCTTGGGAAAATCAAAAGGAAGCCTGTTGAGTTCATGCATTGCAAATGACCAGTCGTCTTGAGCCCTGTATACTGTAGGCAGGAAGGGCAACTACGTTGACCATGGCTCTTTTAGTGAAAACCACAGCCTACCCAAGCTGGCCTCTTGCCCATTGGAGACTGATGATTTCATTTCTCATTTCTGAATTTTGCTCATTTCCCCAGGCCTCAGCTCTTTGTAGCCGGATCTCTGGAGTGTTTTACACTGTGCTAGGACACTTTTCAAATGTCCCTATTCTCTAAACCTAAATTGTCCAATTATCCTAGGAAGAAAGCCTCTGTAAATATGCCCATCAAGCTGAATCTATCATACAGAAGAATACATCTCAAGTATGATGAATATACATACCCTTGGGTAGAATAAACTTCTATATTATTAGCCTGTGTTTCAAATGATGGCATTAGCATTCATGCCTAGCCACTAAGTAATTTGGTTTCCGGAAGCTTCTCTGGATTAGGACACAGTAATTCTAGTAGCTGTATATTATGTAACGTAAATACTGAAAAACCAGCCCCGCAGGATGGAAAATACCCCATGAGTTTATTGTGGCTTTTGTGCCTTTCGATTTTTTTTTTCCTTTTGCTACTTAGAAGTACATGAAGCTCTTTCCTTACTGAACTGAAAACAGGGAGTGATTGTGGTATTCTTTCAGGTGCTTGGAGATATAGTTAAGGGCTGTAAGGGGCTGTTTTCTTCTTCCTCAGTGCAGCCACCACTTCACGTTTCTGTCCAAGCAAAATGGAAAATGCAACATAGCCTACTCTGAAATCTGAAAAAGATTTTTTTTCCTCCCAGTAACTGCAGTTTTATTAAAAGATCAGTTTACATGCTGCTACATTTATTAGTACGTTGACTCCTAGCCCCATAAAACTACATGAAAATCATGGCAGTCAGACCACAGGGACATCTACCTTCTGAAAGAGTAGAGCTGTACGTGGGCATGTAGAAATTGTTTGGCAACACATAAGAAAGCCAGAAACTGCCATTGTGCAAGCTGATGGTTTTCTTGGCATATATGTGCCCTCCAGACAGGATGGTTTTATGCTATAGTCTTGAGCAGTGATTGTGTGGGAATTCTTCATGATGTTATTTATAGCTTTATGTCTCTGCCTTTCTGCAAACCACATTCAGAGATCTCCAGTCTGGAACCCCCAAAGCAAAGATCATACATTGACCACCACTTGAGAAAAGTCTGGCTTAGAAGTCTAGATATGTCCCCTGGGCACGCTGGGGAAGGGAAGAGATAAAGTCTGGCTCTGTGGCATCATTCATCTGCCTTAGCCATGAGCTCATTGTCTCCTGCAATCTCCTGTCTATAAAAAGGCAGGAACAGTTCCCTACTGTACCCTCTTGACTTCTCTCAAGGGAGAATATCTATTCATTTAAAGGCATGTGGTGAATTAGGAGGTATAGGCAACCCTATGCAATAGTTCTTAATTTTGGAGAGCTCAGACCTGGATCTTTAATCCTGCAGTAAGATAGAGTTTAGATTATATATTAATAAAGAAGTGTAAGGTTTGTGCATTAATGCACTTTGCATGTATACTTTGCGTGTAATTTCTTAAATCTTGAAATAATCCAACTGAAAATCAGAATATTGACATATGCATAATCGTTGTTTGACACTTACCTTTGTCACTTGCCACAGACTCCATCCTCATAAAACTCCATGAACCCCTGTCCCAGCCTGATACTAGCTTACTCCCAGCTTCTCAGTGCTGCTATTCAGGCCTCATCATTTCCATTTTCTGTCGTAACTTCCCAGAGTAGCCACAGCAGATGTGTTTCCACTGATTTTGTCTCCCACTGCCTCACTATATCATCTATCACTGCTGCTACAGTCTTACTGTTCTTTATTAAGCTTTTCTGCTAATTTAATTCCTTTCTCTTCAACCTCCCTCCCTGAGTAGGCATCCATAACGTGGTCCGCACACCTTGCTTAGCTGTGTCCCCATGTTCTCTTCTGCCACATCTCCGGTCCTCTTGCTCCTCAGCTCCATTCTCTTTGTAACCTCAGCTTTTCTTTCCCAAGTGTGTCCCTTGACCTCTTCCCACCTCCCTGCCCAAGTCCCTTCCCTAATTGGTCATTCTCCTCATCGACTGATGTCTGTCTCCTTCCCACCTGCACACCACCCCAGCAGAGAAGACTGCATTCACACATATCCCATCTCAATATTTCCAGGTTTCCTTGAAGGTCAGAAGAAACCATCTACACCCATTGAATCTGTAGCAGACTATGAAGCTGTTGTATGTGTTTAGCAGTGTTACACTTGGTAATCTGGTAAACTGCTCCAGAGTCAAGACTTTGGCATCACCTTAGGAGAAAAGAGCTGGTCTGGCTGGACTATGAACACCAAAAGAGGCAGGAGGGGGTTTATACGAGAATGAAAGAGAAGCCCTGGTGAAAAAATAAAAAGTGTTTTAGGAATATTTGATGTACCCTTGCCCGGGCTCAGTGAGGAGCTCTGTGGAACTGTGCCTGCCTCACTAGATGGCACTGCAGAACAGCCTGGCAGCGGTTCGGGCCGTCTTTGACAGGGAGAAAGATCAAGGGAGGCTTTCCGTGTGATGGGGCAGTGTGCTGTTTAATCCACAAAAGGGCCTGGCTGGAGTCTGAGCAGCTTAAACATTTTCCCCATATGGATCTAGATGTGCTTGGGAGCAGGGAGTGTGTTTCTATCATCCCTAAATGAAATTTGAAAGAAAAACTTCCCAAAGGTTTTCCAACCTTGAGATCTGGTAACCCTGAAGGAGAACAAACTGAAGCATCAGAGGGTGTTTGGAGCCATGAAAGAAAGGTACTGAGAATTCTGATAATAGTCTCTGCATTCTAGCTACGGGAAATTCTGCAACGTGGGCTCTTACAACGTCTTATTTGATGTGTTGTAATGACAAATTCTCTTCTGATGAGTGGCCAGGGTGCCAAGGACTTCTCCCACGATTTCATGGTGGAGGTAAGAATGAATTCAACTTGGAAGGGAGAGAGCTAGAGATTACATGTAGACTGAAATTGAGACATCAAATAGGAAAGATCCTTCCCGTGGGACTAAAAGGAAGCACAAAGTACTTCCCCCTCCAAACACACAGCTGAGGGTTCTGGGTATGCAGCATCTGTTTGAGTTCTTAAACAGTGAGAAAACCTGCGTGGCTCTACAGGATTCAAATAGGGAAACAAGGGGGAAAGTGGAGAGAGCTCAATGTATTTTTTTTTCTTATTGATCCATTGTTTCAGACCTAGGAATGAGCATCAGCTCCCTCCTTGGTGGCCTGATCATCTTCCATGTCTGTCAGCGTGCTGCAAAGCTGCTACAAAAAACTACATTTCTCCTTCTTCCATGATCAGGGCCATATGTTGGCTCCATGGCTGTGAACCTGCTACCGTTCGCAGTTACAAACACACAACACTACATAAACCGATGCATATTTAGTGGCAAGCTGGTGGAGCTTGTATCATGGCCTAACAACACCAGAAGTGACCTGCATCAACATGACCTGTAAGCTGAACTGGTTTTAGGCAGATAAGGTGGCTTCACCAGCAGTAAGAACTAGGAGAGTGGTGCCCTGGAATAAAATACTCTCTGTGTCCTATTTTGGTTTTGTTTTTCTGCTGGTCTGGATTCCTCACATAACAGCTTTGCTTAGGGACCCTCTCAGATGCCTTCTCTAGTGGACAGTGCCCTGGGAGGAAGAAGAGACTAAATTAACTTCCCCTATTGCTAACAACAGCTTCTTTTCAGAAAGGAACAGACAAATTGCTTCCCTTCAATTCTAGTCTCACTAAAGTACCAGGAGCTAGAGGCTTTTGGCCTTTAGTCATAATAAGGCTGTGAATGAACACAACTCATTCGTCAAGACTTTCCCCAGGTACAGTGTGCTGCATTACTGGGAAGCTTACCTGGCTTGGGAAGTGATCACTGGTTCCCCAAAGCCTTGTTTCCATCTCTGTAGGCATTGCAGCTGTCTCCTTCAGGGGAAGGTGGAGGTGGGAAATGGTTCCTTTTTGCTCCTCTGTCTCTGGTCAAGCAGCTGGAATCAGAGGGGAGTCCTGCTGTTTGGGCTGTTTGTTGGTCCTGACAAGCCATGTCTGGGCTGTGTGTGGTTGGTGTGCTGCCGTGGGAGCCCTGAGACACGAGAGAGCAGTACCTTGTGTGTGATGCTGTGCTGTAGATTGTTGCTGTACCTCCAATTGACCTCCAATATGCACATCCCTCTGTTAAATTAAGCTTCCCCAAAATGACATCACTGTCTTAAAAAAAATTGAGCTTCAATTAAACTCCTTTGGGTTTGCTTTATTGCCTTTTTATCTTTTGGAATTTAAGTTTTAACTGCATCAAATTCTTCAGCTTTTCTCCACAGCCAGTAGGGTGAGAAGCTTTGTGGGAAAGATAAACTCACACCCTCTGTCTGTAAGGCTTGAAATAAACACCAACATTTCCAACACACAAGAAAAATTCTGTGACTCAGAATAAAAGGCTAAGAGCTGGCAAAGCTGTCTGCTTGTCAGAGCAAGAATACCATGTGGCTGTTTTCATTCAGGAGCAACAAGGTTGCCCTCCGCTTCCTGGTTCGCTCCAAGCTCAGAGTAAGCAGGTCCATACTCAGAGGTATGTAGACTGTCTGATGCTAAGACATGGTTCTATGTTATGGATACATCAACTGGTTTGTTGTGGGAGCCAAAACGTTGCTGAGCCATTCTATTGTGGCCAGAGAGGATGTGCCTGAGGCAAGGAACAATTGAAAGAGAGTCTCAAAGTGATGCAGGTAGGGCTGCTCTGGAGTTGTTCCTTTTTGTTTGGTTGAAACTTACTAACATAATCCAAAATTAACTTATCAGCTTTACTTTTTATTTCCCCATGGATCATAAATTTTCTAACATTATTTAATGTAATGTTGTCCCTACAAAATAATAGCACACTCTGTGGAAGCTGGGGATGTGTGTTGCAGCTTGATTTCCCCTTGAGGGCTAAACCAGTCTATCAGCACGGTAACTGATATAACTAGCATTATTTGCATTGTGTGGTTCTGTTCTTGAAGAGGCACAATCAAACAGTAAGCAGATAAACTTCCCTAGCTCAGGCACTTGAGCTAGAACACTACTGTCTGATTCCCAAAGCATGACTGTCTCATTGAAAATATTGCTGCTTCAGATATATGCATATGGTAACTGGAGAAATACTGCACTGCAAAACTAACAGTGCATTATTTTCTCAAATACTGAACATCAGCTGAGTGCTGAGAACCTATATGCATGTGGAGCAACACCACAGGTAACATCATCAGGATAGTAGGTAATCTCTTCTTTAAAATTTACTTAAGTAAAACTGGGTTTCTGTCTGACAACTTTACTCTTTTACCTTTATCCTTAGCACATCTCATTGATATGAAAGGGACTATTTTGTATACGCACACACTTGGAGTTCAAGTGTATAGCATGTTACTTAACCTAAACTGTCCTTTCTTTACTCACACATAGCACTGGAAGTTTAAATGGCACTCCTAGGTTGTAACATACAATTAGATGGCACAACTGAACCCTGATGGTTGCATGTCTCCCAAACATTAAAGACATGATTTAGGACTGTATTCAACTCACGCACAGTCAGGCAAAGAATGACAGGAGGTAATAGGCTAAGAGGACATTACTGAAGTGACCAGCTCACATATGAGCTTCCTTCTAACTTCACTTGTTCTGGTATAAAGACCTGCAAAGAAATTAATTAATTAATTAATTAAAGTCTTTGAAGAAATTCAGAGTCTCAAATGGTGTTTTTAAAAGTACAGATTTTGCTTTCTAATGAAGACAGCAATAGTTTCAAAAGTTTGCAGAGGCATTTTACTTCTCTGGTTTTCGTATTCTAAAAAGGTTCTAAAAGGAAGCTACTTTTTGCCACACCAAATACTGCAGTGGAAGGATGAAGACAAGATTTGATTTTTGTCATGTAGTGAGCAAAGAAAGAAGGCTGGCATCTGGTTGCATGGTTGTGTTAGATACAGAAGCTGCTGAAGGAAAATTCGGTGAACATGTCCCCAAAGGTCCTGTGAAGTCTTTCTATATTTGAAATTAATTCTTCTTCAATGTTTGCAGCTGATTTCATGGGGTCAGTAATTTGTCACCTAGGCAGAGCCTTCACGGAAGACAGTGCACTTGTACATACCACACAACTAGCTGAAGACCAGTGAAGACACATCATCCAGCAGATGGACAAATCTTTTTTTTCCATGTAAGAAAAGTGAAGATGACTTCTATGATGGTCTGTCTGTAAGTGTACTGCTAAGGTGGGCTATGCTTTCTGTAGCAACCTGTGTAGAACATCAGGTGTTCGCAGATTCTGAAGGAACGATTTTATTTCCTTCTTTCACAGTGCCAATGTATGGTATGTGCTAGGCATATACCATACCACTTCAAGATTAATGAGTGTCTTAGCAGATGTGCCGCCTCAGGACTGTGACCTTCAGTTATTTCTCAGGGGTGAAATGGATACTTTTGGAATAAAAGGGAATAAAAGTTTATTGAAAGGCTGATTCAATATTGAGAAATCCAGGTGTCCAGGACAAAATAAAGGTAACTCCACATGGAGAAACCTCTGGGTCAACTGACCAGAGTTTGCATGGTTTCATGCCAACAATTCACACAGGACATGGGACAGATGAGTGTCAGTTGATCTGAACTACACATAACTGACAGATGCACACTGGGCTTACTAACAGAAACTCAAATGTAACTGCTTCTGATAGTGACAGAATAACCAATTACTTAGGGCTCTTATTCACTATATTTATGTAGTAATGCTATATAGAGAGTGGGACACAGAGTGTGAGCTCTCTTCTCTTCCCCTTTCTTACTGGTCAGGTTGCTTCTTTGTTTTCTGTGAATAAGGGTGTCACAAACCAGGCTGACACCAGTCCATGCAATTAAGTACCTAAAAGGATTAGATGCGTCTCACGACTTGCATGTCTACAAGTCAGGAGCGCAGCCCTGGTTCTTCAGCAGATGTGCTACTGAAATTTTCTGGTGAGAGTCCCTCTCTGCCAATGCAGTGTAGTGTAAGCCTGTAAACAGCCATGCATTTCTTAATTACATTTCAGATACCCATTGCAAATGATCTGCAGACATCAGATCAAAACCCTCTGGTTTCAACTGGTTCAACCGAGTGTATTAGTTATCCTGTATGTACTGGGTGTGTTTCAGAGAATAGCCAGCCCTGAACAGCTACCTGTTTAACAGATACTCACAAAGAAGATAAAGTTAAACATGGTGTGATATACGTTAGAAACAAAGGGGAGCACCCCACCTCCTGGGGGTGACTGCTGCTTTCACAGCTGTGAATCTTTTTTTTTTTCCTCCTGCCTCTTTTGTATCAATGAAAGGCGCCTCCGCCTGTGAGGGAAAAGGTCAAGCTGAAGCTTGTCCCCAGCTGATTTTCCTCATCAGCTAAGCCAGATAGATCCATCCAAATCTGGGTTAGGATGCAAGCCAACACGTAGCATGCACAGTTTGACTTAGCAGGGAGTTCAGATTTCAGTATAAGCACAAGACCTGTTTTAAGGTGGCGACACAGAGCACATGGAGTTCTCCCCCTCAAACGTGTTGAATATCAAGATGTTTCTGTTCATACTGCTTACACTGCAAGTGTGATCTTTACAGCCAGCCTTGGTTATGTATACTGACACAGATCTAGTGATGGCTTTGCTTCTTGGTGAGTAATACAGATTTTCTCTGTATAAAGGCAATCATTTGCTGCCTGATTTTTTTTTTTAAATGTACTCAGGAATTCCTTCATGTCTAGTTTGTCAGTCTATGGAGACATACTTGAATCACTCTGTAATCAGAAAGCATGGCTGGGAGGGATAGGCTCACAGGTGACAGTTGGCAATAGCCCCAACTGTACTGGAGTTTGCAGGCTGCAGATAGCGGGAAGAGGACCCTTTTACTCTCAGGCAGCAGGAGAAAGCAGTTTCAGAACACGTGTCAAGTATCGCATTCAATTTGTTATGCTGAGGTAAGGGAGTGATTTGTTTTTGCATATGAGATCATTATGTCAACAGGAGAAGGATGTAGTGAAATGCAAAACAAAATTCCCAGTCCTGGGAATCTTATCGCTTAGCTCACAAGCCAGACCTCATGGAGTCCCCAGAAGGGGAAGCAGCTATACTGGCAAAGAAGTGCCTGTGTACTTACATACCATTTTCATTTTCAAACATAAATAGACTGCAGAAGAATGAACACAAATCAGCTCCACTGCTGTGACCAACTTCTACGCACTAACTCTCACCCATCCCGTCTGCATCCAGCAGCCGTCATTCAGCTGCAGTGCTTTAGAGCAGGACTAGCAGAAATCACCCTTTGTACCCAGGGACCCCAAGTCAGGGCTCCTCCTCCAGAGCTCTCTGTGAGAAGCTGAGAACTCTGTTCTCTGCAGCTGCTGGGAAGCCTGCTCTGAAATGTAGCAATTCAGTTTCTCAGCACTTACCCACAGCACCAAAGCGGAGTCATGGATAGCAATTGTAGCTTTCCCAAGTAACAAATGCTCTAGAGCAGTTGAGTTGGAAAGAAGACTCTGCTTTTTACCCAGCCCGTGTCACCCTTATGGAGTCTGTATTCTCCACTAAATACCAATGTAGCTGAGGCTTCACCTGCAGCATTGGGGTACAGTATTAATCACTCCACTGATCTAAATAGAGATGTGTTGGTAAGATGACTCCAAAGCTTCATTTTTTCCTCCAAAACAAGATATCGGAAATATTTACAGTGATATTCACCTCAATTTACACCTCTGTCAGTGCAAGCAGAATTGTGTCTAATACTGTCAAAGCATCAAGATGAGTTTAACTGAGTTATTACTTGATTTTTTGTCCTCCTAAGGAGCAGAGGGCTGCAACTCCATACCAGGAGCACCCTTGTTCCCCCACCATTTCAGTCCACTTTGTCCCTTGTCTCTCCTCCCAGCCAGGCATGGGAGAGGACCTGGCACAAGGCACAGCACAGGTGACAGCTGCAGGGACACTGCAGTCCTCGTGCTGGTGGGAATACCTCCCAGTCACTCAGGTTGCACCGGCAGGGTGGAGGAGCAGGGTGAGAGGAAATTCCTTGTCCTGTTTCCAGAACTCACTAATACGCATCTCTGCAGGAATGGGGCAGAGTCTGACCCTCAATAAATAGGTTCCTTGGGGATGAAAGGTTCTGTAAAAGCGAGACGACAAGCATGTAATAGTTTGTTGCTCTCTTTTTCCCCTTCCCTTGATCCTTTGTGGATTTGGCTAGTTGGATCTGTTCTGTTACTGTGTCAGGATTCAGAGAGCAAGCAGCAATGAATTTCTCACTGCTACTGCTCCAGTCCTAATAGCAAACAGCTGAGTGAGGAATGAGGTCCCGGCTGAAAAAGAAACAGAGCCTTCCCTCCCTTTGCCTCTGCTGTTGCTGGAGTAGCAGCAGCTTCAGTGTTATTGTAAGCCCTTGGTGTTAGATGCCAGTTCTGGGACTGTAAGTGTGGTTATATTTAGCCTGTCGCCACTCTATTGTTGGGGACTGGCCCAGACTATACTGCCTTTTTCTGGATAGGTAGAGTCCAAATTTCAAGCCAGGAATAGTCAAATTCATTTTAAAGGTAGTTTCCCACATCTCATTTTACTGAGCAGAAAAATCAGACGGTGCAGAGAAAACAAAGCGGAATTTGACTGAAAGTGTATTTGCATTATTTTTGACTTTTTTTTTTTTTGTAACTCGTAGCTTTCTGAAGACGTGAAGGTAACTTTATATTTTATTTTTTTTAAAACAATCAAACGTTTTAGCATGACTTACCTTATTTGAGCAGGCTGAAAGTTGGCATATTTGCTTTTAACTCTTGGCCTCATCAGCTTCTTGGGCTGCTCCACAGTAGTTGAAATGATGCCAACATTTCCATTATAACATTCCCCTCTCTTCTCATTTTCAGGGGTTTCAAACTTGGCTGTAAAACTTTGCTCCAGGATAAAATCTTGGCACCCAAAGTCCCAGCCCAGGTGTGACTTCTTAAAATCACCATAAGCCAAACCCTGAAATTAGTTTCTGCTTAGCCTTTAGTCACTGGCATACAGTTGTATGTTCACTTCAGGAGAGCTTGACACGAGAAATTGTAGGGTACAGTTTAAGGAAGATCTCCTTAGGGGAAAACTAACTAGAATAAATACACAAATATTTGTGAGATATACAGCTGTTGAACTGAGGTTGTACAATCACCCAGATTTCCTAAAGGACTTATGGAGATGCCATTTGCTTATTTCAGACCTCATAGCCATGTTGTAGCTCTTCATTGAGTGAATGGTCTGCCTTGTGCTTTCCACAGCTCTTGGCAAAATGCAAGAGGGAAGGCTGCCCAGGGATTGGGTTTTTGCAGTCCTCCATGCTGTTTTCCCAAGGCCAACCTGGGCTAAAAACTGTAATTCACAGCCTACGTGATGGTGCATGCCTGTCCAGAGACTTGCACAGAGCAGTGTGTCCCTGGTCTCCTTACATTATCTCCTGGCACTGAAACAATGAGCCCCTCCTTCCGAAAGAGGTCTCAAGTCTGGGGTGATCCTAGTTGAACTCAGCTGTACCCATGACGCATAATGCCATCTGTTTCAAGGCTCTTGTGGATATCCATGGAGAGGGACCATAGCGTAAGTACCTAAAGGCTAAGCCCCTAAGAAGAATTAATCATCGTATAGGACATATAACAGCCTGCAGTGCACAACTCCAGTCCCAGCAGGAGTTGCACTTTTATGGTTGTTCAAGATAGAAAAATAGTAATTTGCCTTCTTTACCTACTTATGAAAAGAGTGGGTACTCATATCCAACCCAGAGAGCAGCACTCCTGTGTCTGTGGTGCCTTGTAAAGCATCCAGGAGTCATACTGAAGGGAACCTGTTTTGATCCACTTACACTCCTCTGAAACCAGGTGCTCTGAGACTGAGAGTTAGATCTAGTCTGCCTCAACACTTGGACAGTCCGAGCAAAAGACAAGAAGCATCAAGAAAACCTATGCTGACACTTCCACAGATGATCTCTAAATTTCGTATGTCTCCCTCCTGGTAACATTTGATTCCAATTAACATGAAAAGGCCACAGACTAGTCTGCCCTGAAGGGCTGCCTTGCAAAATAAGACTGGCTGCCTGCCGAAGCACATGGAGAAGTGGCAAGCCTATTCCTCCAAAGGCAAAGAAAGAAAGAGAGAAAGTATTCACCAGCTGTCTTATCCCAAACATCCACCCTTCTTTAAATTTTTTTCTAAATTTGAGTTCTTAGACCTTGTTGGGACAGCTGTCCCAGTGGCCTACTCCTATGTTGATCTACACAGATCTTTCCAAAACCTATGTCTATGTTAAATGGCATAAGACCGTAAGGATGAATGTGCAGTGAAGAGTGTAAAATATAAATGTAATCATACTTTCCCTAAATTTTCCCTAAATCCCTCTTCTAACCCCCCAACAGCTTGTGGCTTACAAACCTCCTACTTGTAGATGGAGTCTTTGTATTTGATCATCCTTGACATCTTTTTCTTTCGTTAGTTTGATCAACTTTGAACTCATGTAAACTTTGGAACAACCAACAATTCCACAGTATAAATAAACATTGTGTGAAAAAACCCCACCCTTTCTTTGGTTTTACTGGGCCCGTCACATAGATTTTCTTGCAGTGGGAGAAAGAGTGAGAAGTTGCTCCCTGCTCACCACTCTATGGCATGGTTTTATTGACTTTTGTGGCACATGTTCTTACAGCTGACTGGGGTGCAACTGTGTGACTGTGCAGGTACTGTGAAGTCTCAGCCTGAATTGCTGGGGCTGTGTACTTGAGTATGTGGACATTGGAAGTGAGGAGTAGGTGTTTGGAAGGCACTGTCACCTGTTTCTGCTTAGATTGGTAAACTTCCATTTATGATTTTAAGTAAGTTTCTGAAGAAACATTATATAGTATTAAGAAACTCAGGGTGAGCTTGTGTTGTGGTACGGTGCTCAAAAATACTTCAAAATAACTAAGTGGCACTTCCAAAAATATTCCTGCTTTGAGAAATGAAAAAGCCAGAGGTATAATTACAAGGGAGTGATGGACAGCTAAGCCCTTGCTACTTTTATTCTTCTATTCCACCCGGTGGCTTTGTAATATATCAGAGGGGCAAGTGTTGCCTGTCTTAGCCCAAAAAAATGTTTGCCAAACATCCTTCCCTGGGGATTATAATTTCAAAGAAAATAGATTCTTTGTTTTGCTAATCACTGTTGTGGTTATCCAACCCTTGTACTTTAAAGATGTGACAACTGCAATCATTCAGAGGCAATTTGGATCTATGTTCTCCAATCTATGTAAACCACTGAAATGTTTTATATCACCTGCGAACACTTTTCTGTAACCTCATACTTTCCATAGTTGCGTCTTTCTTGTGAGGGAAAAGAAATCTCTTCCTCCACCCACACTAATACCACGTATACCAGACGACATCAGACAGCAGCTGTTTCTAGTTTCAGTGAAAAATATA
Source organism: Neopelma chrysocephalum (assembly GCF_003984885.1). Lineage (NCBI taxonomy): Eukaryota > Metazoa > Chordata > Aves > Passeriformes > Pipridae > Neopelma > Neopelma chrysocephalum. The sequence goes on from NW_020897691.1 coordinate 8,109,560, forward strand.
ATAAAAAACAAAATGTCTAATGTGGTATGCCAAAAAAAAGTGTTGTTCCAAATTACCCAGAGGTATGAGTATTGTTAGAAGGAAAATGTCCTTTTCCAATCAGCTTTCCACGAAATATTCATACACCAACATTTTCTATTTATGACCATTTCTATTTATGGTGCCAGTCACTTATCTGGTTGAGTTGGGGAAAAAGCTGTAATAGAGGAAAGCGAAAGGATTTGTGCCTGTTATTTGTCTATATAACACCTAGAAATCTTACAGAGGGCATGAAAATATAATGCTGATAGGCATATGCTCGGCCTGACAGATCATACTGTAGATACAGAGAATTTAGAAAATGTTATAAATAAGTGGATGAAAATCCAACTTCACAGTATTACCTTCAGAATTTCTTTTATTCTTTTTCTTTCTAGCTAAACTTTTAAGTTTGCAATTTTTTTCTCCACAACAGAGCAATCATGGAAAGGTCTCTCTGCTGACACATTTTTTTCATACTTATGGGTTTCCCTTCCTCTTTGAGATTTGCATTCTTTGTGGAAAAATAAAGTCAGGAAAGAATTACTTTTAATACTCGGTAGCTTCAGAGAATGACTTATAATTTTTTTTGTTCTTGTTGCATAGAAATGGGTATTCATGGCGGTCAGTGTATTACAGTTCCTTCACTTTGTTCACATCCCCTCTTACAAGGAGCCAGGATCTCCTTGTAAGAGTCTTTAATGTCTTTGTCTGTATAACTCTAAATCAAACCAGGTGCAATGACTTACAAATTGGCTGAAGGATGCCATCTTCGCCATGATATTCCTGAGTCTGATCTTTGGTACTGATGACATATCAAGATCCCCTCAAACACACCTTAATTGCACAAACTTCTTTTGTTCTTTTAAGCACAAAATTAAATATATTTGAAATTAAAGAGTAATATATACAGTTACTCAAATTTCGAAGTCAGAAGAACACTTACGTGGCTATGGCCAGACTTCCAGCCCCACCTTCAGTTTTAGCTATATCTAATGTAAACTGAGAATCAAGAGACTTGTGTGTGAGCCAGATGAGGGTGGAGTAGATCATGTTCATACAGATGAAAATTGAGTTTGTTCTCTTTTCTTGGTACTTTGTTTTGTACAAAACAAAACAAAAAGTTTTGAAAACTTTTATTTAAAGATTCTTTTGAAAAAAATTTAATTACTTACATTGTTGGATGTTTATGTGGAAGAATGGAACAGTGTAAGTCTCATGACTCAGTTTCTCCAGAGTAATAGCAATGGCTTATATCTTAACACAAGAATAATATTGTTTCTAATGACTATATTTTACAATTTTTTGACAGACTGAAAAAAAATTACACTTTTCTACTTGTGCTTTATTCCACGAATGAAGAATCTTCTGCTCTAGGGAAATAACTTTAGGATTTTCCTGTGCATACTAAACATAATAAACCTGCATCTGCCTTTTTACAATGAATAGATGAAACATTACAGGAGATTCAAAGAATTCAAAACAATCTTATCCAGAAACTAATAAATATGGTGCATATGTGAACATGTAGAACATTCATTAAATGCTAATGATAATAATAATGCTTGAAAAATGACTTGAAAAGGAACAGAAAATCTCGTGAAAGGCAGTTCTTCCAGCAAAGGAAACATTCCTTTGGTGGTCACATCCATCCAGTCCTTTGCAAATGCACATAATACATCATGGTTGGCTGTCTCCTCGGGAATGCCTTGGGAACAGGTTCAGAGGACTGTTGTAGAGGTCAGGAGAGAGGTGTTAGGTTTCTGATACATGCAGAGAAATTATGCATAATTCTTGACAGATTAAGGGTGCTGCTGTCTAAAACTGGCTGTTTCACCACATCAGGAACACCTCTAAATCCCTATTGCAAAAAGAAGTGTAAACTTTTTCCCCCCTTAGGCAAAGAGTTTCACTAGCAGTGTTTAAAAAAAGAATGGCTCAAGTTCAACCAGCCCTGAAATCTGCATCAGGCAATATTCAAGGATGTCCTAAAGGGTTTGATGAATCATTTTCTCTTTTTTTTTTTTTTAAGTAAGTAGCTCTGTAAACCATTGTTACTGGTGGTTATGACCATTTGCATACTTTAACCCTGAGTTTCAAGAGAAAAGGGGTTATGCAGCTAAAGGTTCTATGCAGCTAAACAGAAAGGGGAGGGCATCTGGGTACTACAGCTCTGAAATTTCCTGGCTGAGGTTTCTATTACCTGTGAAATTGCCTTTTATTGCAATGTCTAGCCTGGTAAAATTCCGGAGCACCTTATATTATGCTTTTTACAGTTCTTTGAACAGAAGCAACTGGATCAAACACCACAATTGAAGACAGTTTCAAAACACTCTCTCCCCCTCACTCATGCTTCTGAAAATCAGCTACTATTGGCAAGAGAATGTCAATTATTTCCTCTCTGGGATAAGACTCAGGGTAGAAGTGTATATACTAAGAGAAAAGAATGCCAAAAATTCAAACCCACTGAGCATCTTGCTGGGGGCATGTCTGTGGCACCTGGCTGTAACTACATCAGCAATCAGAGTTGCTCCTGCCTCTGAAGCCTCATGGCCAGCATAGCTCTTAGTGGCAATGTGGAGAAAAATGTCTCTCATGTATTACAGCTGTAGATGAGTAGGGAGTTATCACATCTTGTTATAGAATTATAGAATATTCAGCAGTTGGAATGGACCCTAAAGATCATCTAGTTCCAACCTCCACCTCCCACTAGATCAGGTTGCTCAAGGCCTTATCCCACCTGGCTTTCAACAGTGCCGGGGCTGGGGCATCCACAACCTCCCTGGTCAACTTGTTCCTGTGCCTCACCACCCTCACAGTAAAGAATTTCTTCTTAACATCTACCCTAAATTTCCCAACTTTCAGTTTGTACCCATTACTTCAGTTACTTCAGTTACTTCAGGAACTACAGTTCCTCATGAAGAGTCCCTCTCCAGCTTCCCTGGAGACCCCCTTCAGATACTGGAAGGTTGCTATAAGGTCTCCAAGCAACCTTCCCTTCCCCAGGTTGAACAGACCCAATTTTCTCAGCCTATCTTCGTAGGGGATTCATAGGGGAGGTGCTGCAGTCCTCTTATTGACTTCATGGCCCTCCTCTGGACTTGCTCCAATAGTTCCATGTCCTTGTTATGCTGGGAACACCAGAACTATCCTGCAGTTAGCATTACAGTGCTTGAACTTTTAAGTGACCAAAAGTTACATTAATTCCACTTCCTTCCTCAAAGGCATGCGTCCCTGACTACTCTCACCTGCCTGCACCTCCAGCTTCAACCTTTTCTCTTTCCATGTAGCTGCCTTAATGTGTTCATGCTGATGATGGGAGCAGGGTAGAACAAGGTAGTTGAAAGTTTGTAAAGGGGGTTAGTATCAATCAAGAACACTATTAAGACACTACTGTGTGAAACCTAGGAGTTGTGAAAAATTTTACAGTGCTCACTGGGCTCTCATTTCTCTCCGTAGTTTGCCAGTACAGAGTAGCAAGACTCTAATTTTGGACTGTAGCATATGAGGTGGTGGTGGTCATGGTGGTGGTGGTGTTTGAAACTGAGCAGACCAAAATGCTGTCCTATTCACTTCTCCCTCCACTCCTCCCCCACTCCATCCCCCTGGGCAATATTTCACATGTGTCATGTGGAAAACAAGTCTATTTCTGAGTGGTCTTAAAGTGGCTCTCACTCTAGACATGTTTCAGTAACTGTTTCTGATCCTCACTGTCATATCCCTACTCAGCTGAGATTGCATATGATTGCAACTCTGTCTTTATCGATCAACCCTCCATATTATTTGAATTTGTTTAATTGGTGTTATTTGCGTTTCTGTAATCCATGCAACATCCACATAATTTAAAGCAGTGAGCACAAACAGCAGTGGATGATTGCCCTTAAATCCAGTAGACAGCTTTTTATCGGTATGATTCAGTTGTGAAGGAAATTTCCAGATAATGTTAATAGCTGAATAGAAAGCTAAAATCTGAATAAATCTAACATAGTGAGTACATAGCATGTACAATGTGTCATTTGCTACGTGGCTAGTATTTGATGTATGTATTTGTCAAATACTGTATGTATATGTATATGACATATGACATATATATATATGGACAGTTTTATCCTGTGCTCAGGAAAGTTAGTGGAAATTTTTCCACTGTTTTTAGTTTAATGTCCGACTATATGTTGAGAGGGCATATTTTTATTTCAAAAATAATTTAATGTCAGACTTATACCTCTCCTGCTCAGGATAGATCTATGCTACATATTTCTTCTGTGTTTTGCATGGTTTTACATATGCATTTCCTCATAGAATGCTGTATATGACAAGAAGTGAGGAAATCTTTTCTAGCAGAAGCTGTGAGGATAAAGGTCAAGACTGTGTTTACTCACACTTGGAATTTGGCAAGATAATTGGAATAATGTCAGATACAACATAGATCAAAGTTCTATTTTATAAAATTCAAGTCTTAGGGATAGCACATCCCAGGACAGTACGGTGTGCAGTAGAAGTTGTTTTAGCACCACAAAGGATTACCAGCAGTATTGTCTGTGGCATCTGGTTTCCTTTGGAGGCACTCAATCTAAATGCTATCCGTTCCTTTTATTATTTTTGAGAGCCACAGAATTTAATGGAAGTTGAGCAGCTAGGTCTGAAGCATAAGACCATGGTATATCAAATTTCATCATATCACTTTCTGCTGCCTTGAGCTGAGACTAATGTTTGGTGAAAGCGGCTTTTATAAAGATGGAAAGTTTGAAGCTGGAAGCATGAAGAGTCATGAATTCCTTGGTGCTTTGCTCCAGTTGCTAAAACCAGAGCAGTTACAGCTTCTTTCTCAACTGCACTTCGCTGACCTCAGTCATCAGATATTGTTCTTCTGTCATTGCTTTCTCTGCTATGTTATATTCTTCTACTTCATATATTCTCCTGATATAATCTATACCTAGTACAAACAAGGCATCTGTCAGGTTTCTTTTCAAAAGATAAATTTATTAAATGCTTCTTATCTCCTATAATCAGGTTTTTTTATCCCTTAACCTTCTTCTGCGTCTTTTAACTGAACTGCCTCTTCTCAGTTCGGACCACAGTATTGATTCAGTTCCTCCCCTTTAGCTTTTTGGATTGTACTGCCACCAAACACCTTTTAAAACCACTCACCTGGATTCCCAGCCTTCAACTTGAGGAAAATATCAGCAGAAACCTAGATATCTTTGCACATACTTTTGATGTATTAAGCCTTGTGCATGAAAGATGGTACTATAATAAGTGGCCTTGTTGCTAAATTGTTCATCTTGCCTGAAGGCAGCGGAATAGACCATCCGAGGTCCTTTTTGACAGGTTTTATAAGATTTTTCCTTTTTTTGTGCCTATGATTGTTGTCACATTAGCTGATCATTTTCTTGCCTCTCTGTGAGTACTGGCCCAGTGTTAGCAGTATTGCAGTCTGCTGGGTTTTCTGAGGAATAAGATGGGCCACATGCAGTGAATGGAGTGAAAGGAAGGGAGAAGGATGGTTATAAATTTTCAAATGGAGACTTTTCTGGCTAAAGAAAATATAAGCAAAATTCTTCTTGAATAAGTAGTTACTGTAGTGGAATTATCTGTCCTTTCATTATTCACCTAGATTTCAGCAGTTTTTTGACTATAAATAGTTAAGATTAACATTTGGATAAATATATCTTCTGGAGGCATTTTAATTGGACTTTTTTTTCAACATATCTTTAATAAAATGGGGGAAACTGATAAAATCTGCCTCTCTCAGTTAGTTATTCAGGTAGAGGGCTGCTTATGAGACAATTGCAGAAGTTGAGCTTTGTGCTAGAAACTAAAAATGGGGAGTAACTACTCTTTATTTTGATATGATTTCTCTTTTTTCTTCTTCTTCTAATTTTTTTTCCTTATGCCTGGAAGTACAGCCATGTTCTTTTCCTTTGCCATGACTTAGTAGATGAAGTCTTATAATCAAAACCATCTAGCTTTTCATGTGCCCTATCCCAAAGAGAACTGTCAGACTGATGCAGACTACTGACTGCTACTTTATCTACACTTTGAAACCTAAACACCCAATTCAGCAAGCAACTATAGTGATGTAAAGGAGGAGTAACTTCATTACAACAAACAGAAATTTTTCTGATTTACATCAGTGAAATTGAGAACATAATTCAGATCATCATCGATTTGTCTTTAAGTATTGCCTTTTACATGTGACAAATGTTCCAAATTATTCGTCTGTAAATGAAGACTGCACTTATACTGCCAGCAAGCTATTTTCTTTCTGCCACTTCTAGTTTGCCAAAGGAACAGTGGGAGAGAGACATTCTCATGGCGGCAAATATTTTTGAAATTTAATATCTCCATAATTGTGTAGTCTACAGGAAAGGAAAAAGAAAATGTCCATAACCATACTTTAAGTACTGTGTCAGCAGTCTCCATCAGTGCCTAATAGATTAGGCATATGCTATTTTGGTATCACAGGATTGTTCTTATATTTAAAAAGTTTACTGGTTCAAATTTGCTTATTTAACAACAACAGCTTCTTTTTTCTAACTATTTCTGTATCCAGCTTTTATTCTGTTTTGCTTTTAGACTCAAGAAATTTTTAGGACAACTTTTCTTCTGAGGAATCACAGGTAAAAACATAACATATACAGGCAAATCTGTTTGTGTTGACAGAATATATAATTATATTTACCATGTGTGAGGGAAATTAAAGCTGTATAGGGGTCACAAAGCTAGCACAGCATATATAATTAGCAGAAATTCATTTTGCTGGGAAACGAAGAGATATGTAGTCACTTGCTTATATGCACACTAGTAATTGCACATTTGCAAAGGAGATGTTTATAGACATGAAGGTGCACAGTTGTTCTATACCTACCTGTGCATTAATACATCTAGATCAAGCCTGCACGCAATCATTTCTGCACATGGTATGATTTAGATTTTTTCAAGTTTCATTCTTATAATAAGATTAAAAAGAAAACATTAAGTCAAGAAAATTTTTTTATCCTGGTCTCTTATTCTGTTAGTTACTATAATACAAAATTCATTTAGCAGTTATGGAATCCTGGTGTTAAAAAATGCCAAGTACACATCCTTTTAATGTAAAGCAGTTGAATAATTAGAAATATATAGCCTGCTTTTCTTAGTAACTCTAACAGTCTAAAGGATGTCAATGATTGTACCTCCATAGAACTTTCCTTATAAAAAGGATGTAAGGCAAAGAAACCAAGTACTAGCTAAAAATAAATTGGACTTGGAATGCAGTCCAACATTGAAAGCTGTTGATGCATTTCATGAAGCTACTGAAAGCAGAGTCCCTTAGAAGGTTTTCTGGAAGTAGTCAGAGATCACTTCTGTTAGGCATTAAGTGGAAAGTGCCTCAGCTTCCTGCCAAACTTCATTGCATTTCTATCTGAAGTGTTGGGCCATGAGGCTGCTACCTTTGTTCTCATCTTACATCGCTTTAAGAACTATTCACTTTGTGCAGCATGATAAAGCTCCTTTTCATGTTTTCTGCTTTTGTAGGTAAGCAGACTCAAAAATCCTGTGGATTCCTGTGCCCCCCCCCCCCCCCCCCAAGTATGACTCTTTGGACTTTGTTTTTATAAGCTCTATGATTTTTTTTTCCCCCATGATTTTTTTGTATTCTTCTACAGAAAGGCAGTACAGGGTGCATTTTGTCCAAAAAATATCTGTTGAAATAGTAGTTCATATGAGTGACTAGGAAGATATGCCATCTCTGGAAAAATTAAATCAGCAGCCTTAGCTTGCAGCTGGAGAAAAGAATGTTTGGAGGGAAACTGCTTTTCTGAGACAAAATCAAAGACACGGTTAAGGCAGCCAAATTGGAATAATACAGGGACCCTGATACTAGTAACAGCAAGTCCTGCATACTGAGAACTTTTGGTACTTGAACCAGGCCCTCTATTGAACTTTGGATTCAAGCAGAATTCTTCTTGCTGACCCATCACTTTCAAGACACTCTAATTCCCTGTGACAACAGCTCTTACCTGTTCCTGCACTCTAGTCTTTCATTCATTTTCTGCTTCGCTACGCTCTTCTGTTTTAAACATATTTAGGTAGGAAGATCTGGGAACACTCATTCTTCATTACTAGGCTGAGTGACTGACTTTTCAAAGGACACTTGCTTTTGAAGTTACTGCAGGGTGTGAAGTGACTTGGTGTGCTCTCTGTGCTTACATTAGGACAGCCAAGGACCATGCATTGTGCACAGATATTCTGGCCTTGCTGTCTGCCAGTAATATTTTCTGCAAGGAATGACAGTTGAAGTGAGTTATGAACTATTGTTCTCCAAAAACTTACTTTTATTTTTGTATTTACATGCAAGCCCAGCAGGACTGTTTAGAGGTGTCTTGGTTTGGCATGGATTAAGTCTTTATGTTATGTGCCACGTTCTGGTGTGGGTTACCTTAATATCAATCCAAAATGACATAATAGCTCTGCGTATCAGGATGATTCACTAAGGTTGCGGAAGGTTCTGTTCCACAAATTAAAAAACAGATTTAAAGAAGAACAGATTTAAAAGGTTGAGGCTTTGTTGATGTTAGCAGCAATACTAGTAAAAATGCTTCACAGAAAAAATAAGAAAGCTAATGCTAATTGTTTTAGAATGTAATACCATACTTTTCCAAATGCCTTTTTTGACCTTTTGCATTGTTTTTTTTCCTTGCTTGACAGTTAGCATTCTTAAATGACTGTGAAGCAGAAGTCCTGCAGAATTCAGGATTCATCCATGGCAGCAATACTATTTTCTGCTAATGCATCTAGAAAGGCTAGAGCAAAGAGCCAAAAAAAGAGTCAGGGCAGTATGTTGTTGGTAGTGCTGCTCAGGACAGGCAGCCACAGTATTTTCCCCACCAAGTGATAGAGTCACATGCTTCATAAACTGAAGACATTGACTTTGAAGGCTTATAACAGCCTTCTTTAGCCCCCAGGTAACCCCTTCTCTAGTCATTCAGTCTTTTTCAGTCTAAGATGCTCAAAACTGTAGTGAAACATTTGTTTCTTATGTACTGTACTGCAAAGAATCATAGAATCATTCAGGTTGGAAAACACCTCAAATGTCATCGAGTCCAATCTTTGACCAATCACTATCTTGTCAACTAGACCATGGCACTAAGTGCCACGTCCAGTCATTTCCTGAACACTTCTGGGGATGGTGACTCTACCACCTTCCTGGGCAATCCATTCTAAGTATTCCAATACTTGGAATGGACTTCACCCTTTCATTAAAGAAATTCTCCCTGATGTCCAGCTTGAATCTCTCCTGGTGCAACTTGGGACTATGTTCTCTTGTTCTATCATGAGTTGCCTGCAAGAAGAGGCTGACTTACCCCTACCTTTCAGGTAGTTGTAGAGAGGAACACTACTCGTATGACTTACTCCTTACAGCCACTCCTCATATGACTTACTCTCTAGACCCTTCACCAGCTCCATTTCCCTTCTCTGGACATGCACCAGCACCTCAATGTCCTTCCTTAACTGAGGGGCCCAGAATTGAACACAGTGCTCCAGGGTCTGCCTCACCAGTGCTGAGTACAGAGGGACAATTACTTCCCTGGTCCTGCCGGCAAAGCTATTTTTGATATAAGCCAGGATGCCATTGGCCTTCTTGGCCATCTGGGCACACCGCTGACTCGTGTTCAGCTGCTGTCGACTAGCACCTCAAGGTCCTTTTCCACCTGGCAGCTTTCCAGCCACTCTTCCCCCAGCCTGTAGTGCTGCAGGGGGTTGTTGTGGCCAAAGTGTAGGACTCAACAGTTGATGTTACTGCACTTCATATCGTTGGCCTCAACCTATCGATCCAGTCTGTCCAAATCCCTCTGCACAGTCTTCCAATCTTCCAGTAGGTCAATGCTCCTGCCCAGCTTAGTGTTGTCTGCGGACTTACTGAGAGTGCGCTTTCAACCCTCGTCCAGATCATCAATAAATATATTGAATAGGATTGAGTCAAAAAATATATATACTCAATATTGAGCCTTGGGGAATCCCAACTGGATCTGGCACCATTCACCACCACTCTCTGTGCCTGGCCATTCAGCCAGATTTTGACCCAGCTAAGAGTGCGCCTGTCACTTTTAGTTATATGCCAACTAGTCTTTAATTATTACTGTTTTAAAATTAATTACATTAATTGACCATGGTCCAGGATATGTGTATGACTAGGCCTAGAAAATCTTTTATACCATATGCCTCTGCCATAGTTCCTATACACACTCAAATTTCATGTCTACAAGTAGCATATTCTCTAAAACAAAGGCATCATCTTTTCATTTGATGAGGAAAATGTTCAACAGTTTCATCTTCTCTAAAGAAAAGGATCTTCCAGGAAAGTTTTGTTAATTTTTAGTAAATTGCCTTGCTAGCTATATGACGTTTCCTTCATTCCTACATCTAATCCAAGTAGTTGATGTCGGCCTTTAGAACCTATTTCTTGATGAATCTGCACCTCTATCTTCCTGCATTCCTTCGAGTCTTCTCAAAGAAAATCAGAGGCAGAGCAGTCTCAAAAAAAAGATCCTCAACTGTGGAATTTTTTACCCTTTGTTTTGACTGACCATGAATCAAGGTACCTTAAAAGAAAGGTATGACATTTGTTACAGTCTTCTCTGAACAGGAGAGTAGATGGAACAGCATTTTTGGAAAACCAGAGTCTGTATGATTTATTAAGTTTTGAAAAGTGTGCATCTGTTCAAGGTCCACACATCAAACACATTTTGTTAATAATAAAATGTCTTAAGTAAAAACCTTCTTGAAGGAGTACAGTACACTGTGTGCCTTGATTTCCACGTGTTTCTAGGACTCTGAATATCTAGCTCACCTATAAATGCCCTAAAATTCTTTTTGGAGATGAATTTATAGAGGTTAGAAAAATTGCTAGAATAATTTATTTACTTGACATAAATTCAAATACACCAAAACGCAATAACTGTTCCTTTACTTCACCTGGGGATCTAGGAAAGACTTCTCTGTTACTGCTTTAAGCCATTTTGTTTGCAGTTTTCTCCATTATTTATGCAAATGAAGCAACAAATTCTACTTCGCTGTAGTAATACTGTAAAGGAAACATTGCCATGTCAGAGGTACTATATATTCAAGACCCAGAGGATATATTTATCTTGTGACTTTTATTGACCTCAGCTTTGTTAGAAATTCACGAGGAATTTTAAATTCAACCTATTGTGAAAACTTTGACTGTACAGGGAATTTTTTGCCTACACAACTTAGTATGGGTCATTAAAAGCCTCTTTTTGAAAAAGAAGAAGAAGAAAAAGAAGATTAAGAAAGAGAAGAATAAGAAAAAGCAGAACATCAGGAAAAACTTTTTCACTTTCTGCATCACTGAGTGGTGGCACAGGCTTCCCAGAGAGATTGTGGAGTCTTCATCCTTGGTCCTGGGCAACTGGTTGTAGGAAGCCTTGGTTGAGCAGGAAGGATTGGACAAGATGATGCCCAGAAGTCTCTTCCAACATTCTTTTTATGACCGTATTTAAATATGCACAGATTTTTCATACTTCCTGTTGAAAACTTCTAAATTGAAAGCTGAATAAGTTAACTTGGGCAACAATTTCACTGTCATTGCACCAATTGTGAGACAATTAGGTCAGCTAGCTGTACCTAACAGCAGTTTCAACCAAGAGTCAAAAAAAAGATGGTGGAGGCCACACATATATTTGTGTTTTGTTTTGGTGTTGAATCACTAACATGTCCCAGGCAGCCCAGAAAACATCATATGGAATGCATGGGGAGAAGGGAGTAGCTAGTCTTCTGAGATGAATCTTCATGAAATTATATTTCTTGGAAGAATACCAGGGAATGCTGCAAATAAAGCACAGCATATGCATAAAGATACTGTTGTCTAGACCACTAAGGATTAGGTGTTCCTTCTTCTTTTTTTCAAAGCAATGCTGTCTTCTATGAAAGACGAAGCTCAGTCCCAGTATGTAGTTAGTGGCTGTAGAGAAAACAACTTCCCATGGGATTTATTAGTTGAACTCTGTTTTTCAAAACAAAAGCAGACTGAGCATTCCAGATCTTAACACTATGAGAGCTCATGCTCATTTCTGCGTGCTTAGCTTCTCCTGGGCCTCATGTGCATATAACCTGACACCAGTGGTTTGCAGCATGTGTACACTCTTCATTCTGTTAGCTTGTGAAGGAATGTTTTTCAATACAGATCAGGTTTTTCATTTTCTGGTCAAAATAAAAATAACTCTGGAGGAAGCTGTTTTATTTCGGAATGATGTAGGAAACTTGTGTATTCTCTAGCTGACTCATGCGTAGATCCATTCAATGCAGTCACTGAGGCTCAGAGAGGATACAGGTATCCTTCTCAAAAGCACAGTCCATTCATAATACTGATTGGGTGGGATTTGCTATTTTTTTCACGTGTCAGCTTAAGAGCATTATTAGTTCACAGAATCACTGAATCATGGAGTATGCCAAGGTGGAAGGGACCCACAGGGATCATTGAGTCCTGCATCTAGCTTTGAATCTTTTGAATATATACTTTTTTTTTTCCCCTGGAAGAGCATAGATCTTTATTTTCTTTTTCCTTGCACAAAACTAAGTGCTACCTCCCAAGAAGTTGACTAGATTACCATTGTCTTGAATGGATGTGCCTCAGGTTAGTCACTGTAACTTCTGACGTTTTCCTATTTTTCAATAGGTGGCACTACTCCAACTCACCAATGTTTATGCTGTACTATGAAAAGTTAAATAACTCTTCCCAAAAAATCTCCAAAACAAACTAAAAAAACAACCAGGAAACTGTGGAGTCTAGAGCTATTTTATGAAAGTACTATCGAAAATCAGCATCCCAAAAGATTTGCGAATGAGAAATAACCAATTTCTAGCCAAGGCTAGAAATTCTACATAAATAATTATTGCAGCAAAAGAAACACACTTCCAGCATTCCTTTCCAGAGCCTACAGCTTGGTGTTTTTAGAAAAATTAGTCAATTCCTCTTCTTTCCTACTGTTAACACAGAAACTCAGACTTTTGAATTCTGTCACTACTTTGATAAAACAACAGTTTGTTGAAGCAGTCATTAGGGCAAACACCAATGGCTTTATAGCAGAAAATTATCAGTGAATTAAATGAATCCCTTAATAAATGTCCACAGTGGGGTTTGCAATATATCCTCTAATTGGTTAGTGAAGCATCCAAACGCATTCCAGTTAAAAAGTACTGTTGTCCAAAGACTTGGTTTGACAGATTCAGCTTATGTGTGCAATGTGAGCAAAATGACTGTCAAGAGCTGGATCAAGCTTAATGAATCAAGACTGAGATCCAATTCAGAATTACTCACTATTTCCCTACTAGGCATACATATATGAGTGGACACCAAGTGATATAAGATTCAGCATTTTAAGCAACAGAATAATGAAGAAAAGATTATTGTAGAACAGATTTTGCAGCTATAGAGAGCTGTGGTTGTAAAATAGATGATTCAGACTGTGGAATTGCACTAAAAATACTTGAATGGGGAATTTTCCTTTGTGCACAGTTTGTGATAGCTGCTAATTATTTAGAAGTTGAGACCTAGATAAATTATCACATCATAAATCTACATAACATGTTGTTATTATTAACTATAAATTTTTGTGAAGTAAGTGGAAGCAAACTGATTGAAACTTTTAGCAGCTGAATGACACTTTTAGCTTACATGGATACTTAACAACCTGATCTCTGCTGGGACTTGGAACATCAAGGTGGAATTATTAATTTTATTTTATAGTACTTGAAGTTACTTACTCAATTAACTTGTAGACTTAACATTTTAAAAATGGAAAATACTCAGCTCATTCTTAGAGAATGCAGGATAGCAAACTCGCCAGATGCTTGAAGACCCTGGCTTCTATAATTTTCCAATGCCGTATTTTTCCCTTCCTCATGTTAGACATACCACATCATTACATAATTTTTTTTCACAGCATCCTTTCACAGTGCATGTACATCTTTGGCAGAGGGTCCACACTCAACATGGTGAAAATAAAGTTTCTGCATAAGAGATTCCTGTGTATTTTTCAGTAGTTGAACACTGCCTCCAATTTATCCACAACTAAGTATGTGTTCCTAGTTGTGGAATTTTGTTGGTTTGTTGGGTTTTTTTTCACCCAATACTTACTTTGGAAAAATGGTGTGACTAGGTTCTCCTAGAAATCAACAGGGAGGCACAGAGAGCAATTCAGCATGTGAGACTAGATCTCTCAATGATTTGGGATAAATCACTTCCTGAGGTGCTAATCTCTCTCCTGACTACACGGTAATGCTTGAGAACTACCTCTGACAAATTTGGGCAGACCCTGCTGTTCAGATCAACCTGACATGTTAAGTATCAGGTCAGAACTGGCACCTTGCAGCAGTCACAGATAGGCTCTGACAGACCTGAATTTTCTTCTCACAAATATGGTCTTGAGGTTATGACAGTGGAAATATCAGAAACAAAGAGAGAAGTGCATCAAGTCTCCACTCAGCAGTGGAGAAGAGAACAAGGTAAAGAATATCATCATGCTACTCTGTAAATTTACAGTTTGTTTGCATCCTGTTCGTGGTGTGAGGTTTCAGTGCCCTCATCAAAGTGGGTATGTGTCATGGTTTGAGAGCCCCAAAATCCAACTCCCTAGTTCTAGCCCCCCTCCCACGTCTCAACCCAGTGTGAGATGGGTTTTCCAGACATCACACGAGACTCAAAATGGGGGGAAAGGGATATATTACAATACACTGTACAAAATAAATAGTATAATACATCATATACAATCTTAACTATCTCTACCATGACATACAGTATTTACAATGGATCAAATCTCTTCTCCCTTCCAAATAAAAGTCCAGGAGGGAAGAAGGAAAAGATCCTTTCCTCTTTCAGAGCAGCAGTCCCTCTAAGGCAACAGTTTCTCGTTCTCTCTTCCATGCAGCAGCTGTAGCTGGATCTCTGCCAGTACACACGAGAAGATATCCAAGCCCCTTGGCTTCAAACGAGGGTCTTCTCTTCCGTGGGCTGCGTTTCCCAGGACAAAGGGTGCGTCACCACGGTCATATCGCAAAGCACAGGGGTCTTCGCGACGGTCCTTATCTTCAGGGGATTCAAGCCCCTTGCGGAGCGTCTGGCTCTGATCTCAGGCTGCTAGCTTGCTTCTTAGCTTAGCAGCAGCGAGGGGGGAAGGCCAAGGTCACCCCCCTCCATATTCCTTCGGCCGTCCCGGTCCAGCTTCCCGGGACACCTGAGCTTCTTAGCTCCTCTTTCAGCAGTGCTGTAGCACTCTAAGACTCCTCTCTCAAGTGGGAGTCCACCCCGTCCATTTTTGGAGGGATCTCAAAGGAGTTTTGGGGGTTGGTTGAAGTCCTTACCCCAAATTCTCTCTCTGTAGAACTTAGTTCTCTCTCTGATGCTGCTCTCTTTCTCTTCAGACAAGTCGGTGTCTTCTTGCCTGGCTGCAATGTCTGTTTGCTGCTCCTTATCTACTGCTGGCTCTCTGCCATCGCTTCTCCTCGGTCAGTGCTGTTCTAGCTGCCGCTTCTGCTGTCCACGGTGGAGGGAAAACTCAGCTACAGATACTTAGCCCAGTCTTACACTGTTCCAAGTCCCTGTAGCCCCCCAGTTGGGGGCTGGGGGGGCTGTGGCCCCCCGAAGGGGCACCTGCCCCTTCCTCGTGGCTCACAACATGGCCACCTCTCCTCCAACAACTTCTACAACTCCAACTACAACCCCTCTCTTCTGGTCTTAGTGATATGTTTATATTTTGCAGGAGTGCTGATTGTGTCAAACCCCAAGGGTCACCACCCCCTGAGGGTTTACCATTTTATAACTCTAGGGGGGAAAACTGTTTCCCCCCACCACAGTATATTAGAATGGGGAATGTTGTTAGAGGGTCACAAGGCTGCATAGAGAAACTGTGGAAACTCCACTCCTGGAGGTACTCAAATTTAACAGAGCTTAACACTGAAGGTGACCCTGTCTGGAGCAGGATTTTGGACACATCTAAAGGTAATCTGCAACTGCAGTTATTCTATGATGAAAGATGAGAAATAGCATCTGCATGAGGACAAGAAAGGCAAATTTAGTCTCTTCAACTTAGAGATACATCTGGGAGATACTGTAAGTCACCAATAGCTTATAGAGGGTGGATGGAGGGTCAACTGTTTCACTGTCTTTTTCACTCTAAAAGGGGGGGAGGATCTGACATTAAATGCATGCTGCCATCATTAAAATGAGTAGAAGGAGACAGGTCTTCAGGGAGCAGACAACAGACGTGTGGAACTATGATAAATCATGCAGTAAATGTGAAAAACTTAGCTTACAGAGACACAAAATACATATTTGAAAGATATATCCGCTCACGGTAACTAAAAATACATAATTGTATTTGGTTAAAGAAGCCAATGATCTGACCCTCCCTGGAGCCCTGGGAAGTATTAGAAGGAATTGGCATATTTGCTTGGCTTGCTCTTACTCTTGCTTGCTTGCAAGATGGCCACTGTTGGAGACAGGGTTGTGGGCTGAACTACCCTTGGTTTAAGGGAAAACTATCATTCTTGCATTGGTTTAGACCAACAGGAAGAAATCTTTGATTTTTAGCCCTTCCTGGCAAAATTACTTTTTTTATGATGACTGTCACCAACACTCAAAATATGTTAGTCTTTAGATTAACTACCTCTTGGCTAATTCAAAATGTGAATAGTGGACTTTTATGAGTATATATACCCCAAAAATTCTGTAGTATATAATACATGTATAAGTCAAAAATTTATAATACATATAGAACTCAAAATAACTCTATCACTTATTTTTTTTGTCCTTAGCTTTAGAATCTGTCACTCAGTATTACTCTGAAAGAGTACAAACCACGTGAACTATTGCTAGATTCCTTCTAAAGTAACTGCAGTCTCAGAATAGTTCGTTCACATATAAATTTGCAATTCAGTATAAGAAACAACTGTGGATTTAAGTTTTAAGTTATCCGGAGGCATTCCTCATACTTATCTACTGTTGCAGCTTGGCTGCACATAAAAGATACATGGATGACTTTGAATATTCAATGCATGGATTAGAGGGTTTCCCTGATGTGTGAGTTTTGCCTTTTTTTCTTTTTCTTTTTTTAGTGTGAGAAATGTGGCAGATGGTATACAAAGAAGTTAGTCTGAGCATTGTACAGCATATTATGTTAATTGTCCTGGCATAAGTTTGGTTCAGGCTTAGACTAATTCAGGATGTCAATATTTCTTCTTCATGGGCAACATTTTGGGCTCGGATGAAGCTTCAAGATTGTAGCTATCTGGCACTCTGAAACAGCTTTGGAGAAAACAATCCATTTTCATTGATAAATAAATCAGTCTATCATATTGTATTTCTTAATGAAGAGATACTACCAAAAAAGGAAAGCAAAAATGTGAAATATTTTGCTTGCACTGATTTAGAAAGTGAGGTGAAATACTGGAATTAATCTCAAAAGACTTTGGAGGAGTTTGGAGATTCAGGTTTATAATTAGGCTTAACACATGTTCTGGAATGCCCTGTATCACAAGACAAAGTTTAAGGTTTAAATGTAGCATTTAATATTTATGATCCAAACACTGGCAATGGGCTTAAAAAATTTAAAAAACCTGCACAGGAAAGCAGGTGAGATCAGGCACAAAAACATTCTCGTGCAGGTCACATCTGGAGGAGGTGACTCTGTGAGAAAAAAACGATAAAAACACTGAAGAACAAATGACATTTTCATCTGCATTATGAAAACAACTTTTTTCTGTTCTTCTGGACATGGTGTCCAGCACACAGCTGTAAGACTGCATCATTTGGTAGGGGAACCATTGGCTCATGGGTGGAGCGCAGAGGATAATAGTGAATGGGGTGATATCAGACTGGTGACCTGTCACTAGTGGGGTTCCACAGGGCTCCATCTTAGGCCTGTGCTCTTCAACATCTCCATAAATGACTCGGATGCAGGCCTGGAAGGGATACTAAGCAAGTTTGCCAATGACAAAACTGGGAGGAGCTGTTAACTCCCTCAAAGTCCAGGAGGCCCTGCAGGGAGACCTCAACAAATTAGAGGACTGGGCAATCACCAATCGTATGAAGTTCAACAAGGGAAAATGACAGATTCTGCACCTGGGATGGGGCAACCCTGGATGTACGTACAGACTGGGGAATGAGATGCTGGAAAGCAATGTCATGGAAAGGGACTCAGGGATCTTGGTGGATGGCAAGCTGAATATGAGTCAGCAGTGCCCTGGCAGCCAGGAGGGCCAACCATGTCCTGGGGGGCATCAGGTAAAGCACCGCCAGTTGATCGAGGGAGGGCATTGTCCCATTCTGCTCTGCACTGATGTGGCCTCACCTTGATAACTGTGGCAGTTTTGGACACCACAATGTAAGAAAGATATTAAGTTGTTAGGGAGCATCAAAAGGAGGGCAATAGAGGTGGTGAAGGGCCTGGATGGGAAGCTGTATGAAGAGCAGCTGAGGTCACTTAATCTATTTAGCCTGGAGAAGAGGAGACTGAGGGGAGACCTCTTTGCAGACTACAACTTCCATCTAAGGAGAAGAGGAGGGGCAGGCACTGATTTCCTCTCTGTGGTGACCAGTGACAGGACCCAAGGGAGTGGCCTGAAGTTGTGTCAGGGGAGGTTTAGGTTGGATATTAGAAAAAGGTTCTTCACCCAGAGGGTGGTTGGGCACTGGAATAGGCTTCCCAGGGAACTGGTCACAGCACCAAGCCTGACAGAGTTCAAGAAGTGTTTGGATGATACTCTCAGGCACATGGTGTGACTCTTGGGGATGGTCCTGTGCAGGGCCAGGAGTTGGACTCCATGATCATTGTGAGTCCCTTCCAACTCGGCATATTCTATGATTCTGTGATTCTGGACAGGATTAGTAGACATCTATCAGAACATTTTGTTCAAATTACTTCTCTTGAGACAGTAATAGTGTTTAACAGCAGAATAGGAGATTAATGGGTTTGGAATGATCAGACTATAAAACCAAAATTATGTAACATTTTATTTTGATGAATATTGTCATAAAATATCTCCTTGTCATCTATTGTTTTAGTATAAAAAGATTTCCAGGACAATATATTTTCCAACTTCCATTAAACATATACCTTCATATTTTCAGAAAATAAATAGGAATAAAACCATTTACCTGGAATGCTTTTTATAAAAGCTATACCTTTCTTGCTGTCTCCCAAACATCAGATTTTATTGTTATTCAGGCTGTTTCTTGGTTCCTTGTATTCAGATTCATCTAAACCTTGCAGTTTCTTTCTGCTTATCTTTTCTAAGATATGGGTCTTTTATGAGCTTTCCTTCCCTCAAATTAAGAATTGATTTCCCACCTAAATTAATACAATATCTTTTTTTTTCCTCCTAGACAAATGGAATTTTTTCCTATTAATGCTGCTTCAGGATAACTTTTGCAAAATCCCATTTTCTTACACCACTCTGTTATCTCTCTTTTGAATCCCTTTTACTGGCTTCTGTTTCTGTATTCTAGCAGATGTAGCTTATGTATCTTCCCTTTTCAGGCCCTTCATGGCCAATCTTCATTCTTCTTGTGATTTTTGATTCATTACTGGAAAGTTCTATTCCTGCTTCTAGTGAGCCCTGGACTCATTACCTGTTAGGTTTATTTCCAACAGTACGTTAATTCTTCCTGTTTTTTCATGTTAGTGCTTTTCCTTGGAAGGACCTCCCTAAAAGTCAAATCATTGCTTTCCTTTAAGTGCCTCCTTGGGATTCTCCTTTTTGTTAACATCTGCAGAAAACTTGACACCTCCTTAGCCAACAGGGTGATTAATGTCATCTTGTTCTCTTAAGCTCTCCCATATCTAACTTATCTGTCATTGCAATGTTAAATATTATGCATCTTTCTTTGGCATAGGACTTTTCTTGTTCTGTTTCTGGTTAACTGGCTATGATCAAGACCATAATTTCAAAAATCGACAGAAATAAGCAAGAAAATAATAAAACAAAATGAATTAAATATTGAAACACACACATTCTCTTTTTCATGTAGGAATTTATCAGCATTTCTACTAGTCTAGGAAGTTTGGTTTTGAATGGGGCCTGAGAAATTTCAATGCTGAGAAATATTAGCTTTGAAGACTTGAAAAGGGAGGTTTCTGAGATCTTATAGGATGGAAGCAGAAGAAATGCAAAGAACAAATAATCAAAACAGAATACGTCTATACAGGTATGAGTAAACCCTCATTTTAATCTTTTTTTATTTTCCTTATCACTAAAGGAGCCAGATAAATCACCATTATTTTTATTTACTGCTGGCACTTCAGTCATGCCTCATAACTATTCTCCAAAGAGCAGTTGTATGTGTGGGCAGGTCAAATACTAAGCCAATGAACCTGAGTGCCCTAGAATTCAACTTCATAAGCATAATATAGTACAGGTTCCACCATGATGTAATTGACAGCATCATTAGGGAGCCAAAGAAAATAAATGATATATCAGCTGATACTCTTAGGCCAAAATATATTCAGGAAAAATTCTTCAAAGCCAGATCAGTACTGCAAAATGCATTAATTACCTGTAACATGTCAAGTAAGTATTTGCTCTGCGTCACCGCACACATTAAATATAAATCCACGTGCTATCAGCTTCCTCCCATTTTTCACTGGCAATCATGAGATATTACTTTATGATTACATTAATTTTACTTGTTATTTGTGCTCTTCCTCTTTGGAAATGATTGCCTGGACTAAGGGTAGTGAAAAAAAAAATCTTAGAAATGCCAGTAACAATTTGCATCTACAACAATCAAGCTAAAGGTAGACTTTTGTCAGTCCTCCCTACTCTCTCTTTCAAAACACATAATTCCACCCTGGTCTCTTGATCCCAGGTGGGTACTCTGGCCATGCTAGGCTTTGGGGTAGGGTTTTCTTCTGATTGCTCTCCTTGTCACGTAACTCTTGGGGTCACAGGTTTTGACAGAAGCTCTGGGAACAGTATAATCTCAAACATCGAAAGGGCTGTGCGCCCAGCTAGTCAGAGCACTTCCCTTAGCAACATGAGATACTAATCTGTTTCACTTGGGACGAAACATAGTCCTCCCCATACCCTGGGAAGTATCATAACCGCAAGAATATTCCTTCCAGGAGTGTTTTATAGTCAAAATGTCCATGGCTACACCACTTCCCTCCCAATCTCTGTGTTTCTCTAGAATTCTTTGGGTCATTGTGTATTGGATGAGGTAGGACACTTTGCCAGTGTGCCATAGTCCCTACAGGGGGAGAGCTGCCTCTGTGCTCAGCCCAGGCAAAAAGGGCATCTGTCCTAGTTAGAACAGCTGGGACCAGTTCATCACTGTATGGGTGTAACCCAAAACTGTGTATTCTATAGCCTTCCATGCCATTTCCCAGAAACTGTTATCAATAGACCATTTACACCACCTGCCCAGAGCAGGCCTGACTCCTCAGGCTATAAACTGGGTGTTAAGAGGCCTGCGAGATAAGAGGATGCTCCTGTCCTCACACCCCTTGTGGAACTCCCCGCCCTGAGGGAGGTACTGGGCATTCCTGCCTGAACTGGAGGATATATAATCTTGGGGTCTTGGGACTTTTTTAACCACTCGTGGGATCCAGAGGAAGACTGCAGACCACCACTCTCGACTGGACTGCAATCACCACTCTTGACCAGACTGCAACCACCACTCTTGACCAGACTGCAACAGCACTCTCACCAACAGGTTTTTTCCCTCTCCTTTTACTTTGGACTCAGGGGGCCCAACGAACACCACTCTGTTCATGCCCCAGGGTGCTGGGTTATACATTTGGGTTTTGTGGGTTAAAACCAACTGTTTGTCTGTATAATCATATTTATTGTATTATTTTATTAAATTGTTATTCTGATTTATAATCTCTCCTTTGAGTTGAGTTCATTTCCCCTGCTGGTTTACCTTTACACCAGCACAGCATCCCTTCTGCACAGGGAAGGCAGCACCAAGTGAGGTACTTAAGGAAGATCTGTGAAAAAAATGTAGGCATCTGTGGCCTCTAGGAACCTTAGAAAGCTAGAAAGGGTATTTGTTTCTTTATTTTGGAGTTAAGAACATCAATGATAATTTGCATGCTTACATACTTTTTTTTTGGATCTTATCCTTGAACACATTACAAAGGCCTAAGATTTGTTTAATTATCTTTTAGTCTCTAGTTTCATAATATTTCCAAGCAATTTTCTGTTACTCTCTTCTGCGAAGCTCATCCCAAAAATATTTATCTTGGATGACAGCAAAATTGAGCAGTGTTGCTGACATCTGTCATAGATTAGTGGATTGAAAAATTGCAAGAAACAAATTTGGTTATCTATGACTAGTACCATTTAAAATGTCTTTTCACTTCTTTGTGTCACTACCTCACTTGTGCCTCTGGCTTTCCAGCTATGTAGCTACTATCAAGAGCCTTCATATGTTTGTAATGTTTTCCAAAATGACCACAAGTCAAATATGCAAATCCAATCTATCAACAAGTTATTGTGGAACAAAATTTTTTTCTCTTCTAAACAAAAAATATTTGTGAATGAAACATTCATTATCTCATCACATGGTGATCCCTGAATAGGTCAGAGCAACTTGTGCTGAGCATTAATAACACAAAACAAAAGCATCCACTCCACAGTATGTATTTAAGGCCAGAACATGAGTAGTTTTGTTGACCTCAAGGAGGGTTTGTATGTTCTTAAAGACAAGCAAATTTGCACTGAGTTCTGAATAATGTATGTATACACAATGTATGTACAATATTGAAGAACCCTGGTTTGCTCCTTTTCCTGCGCTGTTCCTAAGAGAAAATATGCATTTCAAATTGCTACTTTACAGCTTTTTATTCCTGTTTGGCTTCTCTTAATTTCTATTTCATCGTTTCTAGGGAAAGAAAATCTTAAAAGAACTTCTTTCATACCACCTTTTATAGAAACTCCACAGATTGCTACTGGAAAAGTGGTTCAATACTCTTATAGACCTATAAAATCTTTCAGTAATCTTTCTCGGAATGGTAAAACGTATTTTTCCAGTAAAGTAAGCAAATATAATATAGGACACACATAGGGATCAGAGCTGTTGAGTATGAAGCTACTAAACTGACTTAAATTATGATTTAAGATCCTTGAAGAAAGGAAAAGCTGGGGGGGGAGGTGCAACCATTCAGCTATGATTTGGGAAAGGACAACATAGAATGGAACATGTGAAATGAAGGTACTCAGAGTAGAAGAAGTTAAGACAAAAAAATTTCCGAGGAGAAAAAAACTCCAAACATTATTAAAAACTTGAGGTGACATTTGACTAAAATTGTTTTTAAATCAACAAAGACCTCTCCTGACTTGTGTTCTTTGACTTTGTCATGGTAGCAACTGGAAGAAAAGACGTATTACTGGAAATGCTTAAATTACTTTGAGAAGTATTTCACTTTAGTTTTGATAAAGAAGAAAATGTGTATGCTAGATATGTTGAAATATTATATAGATCCTGTTTTTACAGATACACAAGCATGACCCTGATTTGATGCCAAATACAATTGATAGACATTTTGGATGGGATTAGTTGAATATAACTTAACCCATTTGAAAATAAATGTCTGGCCTAAACTACTTGTATAGGATCTCCATACTGCCAGTGCAACAGATAAATATCTCCAGAATATGATTCTGGAACCTGTTCTGAGTTTGATGTCTAAAAAAAGTGAGATCAGTTATCCTTTGGAGATGTCACTCTTTATCTCCTGTAGTGTAAGCATTCACCTTTAGACAGTTAAGTCAGTCAGATAAATTTCATTCTCTTAGTCTACACTAACAGACCTTATAACACTCATCTTTCCCTAAGGATTTGTTACAATCACAAATACAATGTATTTGTGAAATACAATGTATTTCAACTTTTATTTTGTGGATAGTTCAGTAACAGCAGTAAAACCTATGCAAGAATCTTCTTCTGAGGAAAACATTACCGTTTCTTTCTTGAACTCTAAAATACAATTCTGTTGGGTGATGCACAGCACATTACACCTGTCATGTTGGCATGCTCTGTAAGAAAGGACACAAGGTTCTCTTGTTTATTTCTCTCTGCTTTCTGCTACTTCATTTTATTTTCAAACATTTATTATTTTTATTATTATTTATTTTTCACACTAGAAAATAACAGTACCAAACATTGCGTATGAAGTTGATATCTAAACTGTGATAAGAGCATGGATGTAAGCCTTATTGTTCCATTTATTGTTTATAATTGCTCCAATAATGCTAGTTGTTCACTCTGTGAAATTTTAATAGTTTGAGCAATAAAAATAGATGAAACAGACTCACTTTTATCCCAGAATTTCATTACTCAATATCATCCCAAGAACAAGTCAGTGCGGTATCCTTTTAGCTCTTACTGTGCCAATTCTACTGTACTGGAAGATGGGTTGATGTCCTGGGCATTTGTTACATTCATAGAAATTTTGATATTCCTTTGCCTGTATCTTTATGGCAGCTCTTACTTAAAAGGCAGATCTCTTACCTCAAAGTTAAGTGACAAAACAACACACCGTCCCATAGTGTGACAGATCCACAGACTCCTTTTATACCATGAAGTGCCTTATTCCCTGGTGCTGAGAGACATTTATTTGTTCATGCCACCCAAGAATTGTCTTCTCAAATGTCTGATAAACAGTTTCTGCAATAAGAACCAGACTACAAGTCCTATTTCATTGATGAGTTCCTCATTTGCTGGGGTGCAGAACTATGTCCCTTTTGTGTGCTTTGGTTTTGGCATGGAGATGCATATTGTTGGTAAAACAGGTTCTGAAGGAAAGAGGGGGAAGGTGATAGGTAGTAGAGGATTCTTTTCCCCTCCACAGCCACCACATTCCACCTCTTGCACACCTACTGTCCTGTATCAGTGGTTACGATCCTTACTGTAAGATTTCCCTCTTTATCTGTACTGGAAGAGAGTAAAACCACACCTTCTACATACTGTACTTTGGGTTTCTGGGTGTTTTGTTTTGTTTTGTTTTAATTGTTTGTTTGTTTGTGGCTTACTTGCCTTTTTTAAAATACTTATTGCATTATATAAAAGAGACTGTTTTTAAAAAAAAAGTAGCAGTCACTGCATTTTAAGGAACATCCAGGTATTTGTGATGTGTGCACTAGAAAACTAACAGAGTTGAGTCTTAAGGTTCTTAAGCTTTTAGACAAAGAAACATCTATAAGTTTAATTTTGATCACTGTGAGCCAGGCACTGAGGTAGCTTGACACCCTTCCACACTTTCTCAAGAAAATGTGAGATACCTAGGGAGTTTTAGAGTCAACTTCTGTAGTTTGACTGCCCACAAGTTTGGGTAACAGCTGGAGCAATTTTCAGGATTACAGTTTTGGAATGATATCCCATGTTAGGCCTGCAAAGTCCTTGAACAACAGTTCAAGCATACTGATGGTGTTTAGTGAGACCTGGGACATCAATGCTGCTTTCTTAAGTCCTTCTTCCCTACTGCTACAGGATTTCAAGATAGTTGACCTGAATCTGTAGCTGCCTTTTTATCTACCAATAAATTATAAACACAAGCATTGCCTGGAATGTTTTTGAAGAATCATGGGAGGACCACAAGTTGCTCAAAAGCCTGCAATTCAAGTAATCTGAGGGTGCTGAAAAAAGTTTCCAGATACGTGTGGTTAATATTCATCATTACGCACATTTTTTCCAAGATGACTAAAAAGCTTTTAGGCCAGCCTTACATTCCTGCTCACCTAATTCAAACGATGACACAGTGCAATTGGTCACAGTGAATGAAGTGTGCTTTGTAAGCAGTAAACACTTTTCATTTTCTGAGGCTAGTCGAGATCTACTTGTCATTTATCTCCTGAGAAACATGTACTCCCTATTTCTTCTGTCTGTCTCTGCTTTGCAAATCACATCTTGAAAGAACTCTCTGATAAGCACAATATATGTGGCACTGCCAATGCGATCTGTGATGGTTTTTGGTTTTGTGTTTCTTCCCTGAAAGATATCTCTATATAAAGAGGAATACATAATGCTGTTCTTTTATAAGGACAATAGGGTAAATATGTGCTATTTGATCCTGCGTGGCAGAATGATAATGAGTGCCAGTGAAAAATGGTCTGAAATTGCCAGTAAGATACTAGGCAACAGCTGCAGCCAAAGCAGAAGCGCAGCTGAGTGACAGAGGACAGTCAGGGCCAGGGGTTTTCTGGGGGCAGTGGGGGCTCCTCATGGGGGCCCACTGCAGCAGGGCTCAGCAGCCAGAGCCCATCCTAGCCCACAGTCAAGAGCAGGGCAGCTGGGGGCACTGGGGTTGCCCCATCCCGATGCATTGGCACTTCTCTGGGGATGGTGATGGGCTGAGGACCAGCCTGGACATGTGACTGCAGTGGGGATTGAGATTTGGGTCCAATGAAGGGAAGCAGGGTCAGATATGGCTGCAGAAAGACCCAGCAAGGCTAAGGATGGGACCTCATCTGAGGCAGTCCCAAGGAAAGGGTGTCCAGCCCTAGCCAGGGTGTTTTCCAGCTCTTCCTTTGCAGGAGAACGGCTCCTGCCATGGACAAGCCAGCCCTGTCGGCTGCCAGCTGAACCCCTGGTAGGGGTGCTCAGGACAAGTCCCAGTAAGGTCTCCTTGAACAGCTAATAGAAGTGTCTCTAGCAACAGGAACATGTATAGTATTACTGCTTCTACAATGGCTTAAGTATGTGAGGCATTTTATTGGCAAAGAACGAGATAAATTTAGGTGCAATGTGCAAGGCAGGCAGTTTGCTGTAGCTGAGTGTTCTGGGCAGGGCTCCTCAAAACAGTGGTCTGTGGCCAGCTCCATCTGCAGGCCCAGCCAAGTAGTGCCATGACGCAGTAGCCACCAAATGGGCATGGAGAGGAAAAGGTCACTAGCCACATAAGGTCAGTTCTCCTGAAGTTCCTGTGCTATTGTCTCATTTGCATCTGATACCGATTTGCTGACTTACTCCATGATCCTACTCTTAAGATGTCATCCAGAGCCAGGCTATGTGGGCATTCAGATGGACAGAGGAGACTGGAGGTAGCATACCTCATGTGTCTTTCAATTTTCTTCCTAAGTGCTGCCTAAAGCTTCTCCTGCCCCTGCGTAGTGCAGGAGCTGCTTGGTCCTCAGCTTCCTGCTCCAGCCATTGCCAACTGCCTTGCAGCATCAGTGACCCATTTGGACAGGGGTTTGGGTATTAAGGGGAAGATGACAACATAGATGAAATAGAAATAAAAGGGACATCTCACTAATGAAATCATCTGTTTAGAAAGCAAAACCCACTGCCTTACTTGAATATTGTGGTTCCACTAGTGGTACTGTTGTGTCCAGTGCATAATATGTAAAGAGAAAAAAGTGAAGGTGTGCTTCTGAGCTCCCTAGGAACTGCACTCAGAATTCACAGCTCCTGCTCCTATATAGTATCTGTAACAGTGGAACATCCTACCATACAAGAAGATAAAATCTGAGCTCCTCCAATGGCACCTACTACTAGATTACAGGAGTCTTTGATTTGGTCAGAAATCAGAAAAAGCAATCCAGCTGATAGGGAAAAGACATTTTCCCTATGGGTAGCGGTGACTACCAGTTTCCATTACATTCATACCCAAAGGCAGCTCTCATTCAAGAGCTCTTGCCTACTGTCAAAGCCTACTTTGCAACTGAAAAGAGCAGCAATTGATAGACTGAAAAGCACCGTTTTACCCGAAATCAGAGAAGCTACTGCAATCCAGGTGTAACTATAATTTTCACATTTATCCAAGTGAAAGCAAAATATCTCTTCCTTCAGCTAATCAACAAAAAACACACTTGGGAAAAATGAGAATGTTCATAACTTTAGCATCCTGGATTCTTGAATTAATTACAGTAGATTGACTCAACTGAATGCTTGGAAATTTAATATATTTTGGTCCACATGGAAATATTTACTGCATAAAATAAAATAATAAATATTTATAGTCATATGGAAATACTGTGCATTAATAACCAGATAAACCAGAGAAATGGCTTCCGAGCAACTATTTTTGAGCTCTGGCTTGGGAACTTGCACCTTTTTGAGAAGCAGCTGTTTTCAGAACATCCCTTCCCTTTCCTTCTCTTCTCCTGATAAATATGTATATTTAAGATATTTATGTATCACCATGTAGCTTTTCAGTTTGTTTTTTAAGTTCTGCAGAACTTAAACCAAAGTACTTTAGGATCTAGAGGAAACCGCTCCCCTGGTGTAAACACATACCTGTTAACAACAATGTAGAAACTAATCCTTTTTGTGATATTTCACTATGACACTTAAAATTCATGTCACTATATCCTTGATATCCTTTGCCCAACATCATAATATACAATTTAAAAAAGAAATTACTTAAACAGGAACACAAAATGGTAAATCAATGTTGGGATTTGTGTTGTAATATTCACCCTAAACTACAGTGGAAATGAGTGAGAGCCTCATTTCTTATGAGTTTCCAAAAAGCCTTTCCAAGTTCTACCTCCGAGGTGGTAAGCAACCACTGCTCCAAAGCTCAGATGTTCCACTCCTTGTTCCCTTTAGAATTCACAATCTTTCTGGCCAGCGATAAGCTACCTCTAGGGTTTCTAATTAATAAGTGCTGAGACCACATGATGCAAAGTAATAGTCTGGTATGTGTGCATTTTTCTAATTCAAATGAATCAAAAAACTTTCAGACTGTTAACTTTGTCCTTCCAAGTTTAACATTAAATCAATCGTTGCCTGTCTAAATCATTCAAGTTTTATGCCAAAACAAATATCATCTGTCTTCCACAACTGGCACACTGGTGGCTTAAAATCATAAAGCTGGCATGCAATCTACATCCTGTGTCCTGAATACTTGGGCTGAAATTTTGTACCCAGGATTGATTTTTCATTGCATATATATGTCTTAGTGATCTGGCAGTACACAGATCTGATGTGAGTGACTTGAAAGACACAGATACCTCAGATCTCTGCCTAGCTTTAGGTTCTGTCACTTTACGTTCAAAAGATAAGCTGTAGTTTAATTCATGAAGTTGGATTAACTATATAGGAAGTTTCACATTGACTTCATGGGTTCAGTTTCTCCTACACAAACAAGCCCAGTGATTAGTGATAGCTCTCTGATTCTGCTTGAACTCTAAAAAACATCTGGCCTTTTACAGTTTCCTGACAGAAGGCAGGCATTTTTGCCTTGGTGTGCAGTAACATAAAGTGTTATTGTAATGACTTAATTACCCACAAAGCAAAGTGATGGGCTGACACAATAGCCATAAAACATTTGGAGTCCATTTGGGAAAAAATACGTCTGGGGAACAGATCAAACAGCAGCTTGTTTTCTCTTTCTTTCTTTTCTTGAAAATGCTTATGGTAAATAAGACTGAGAAGACCTTACAGTATGAGAAATCTTAATCTGCTATTTCAATTACCAGGTATATAAAAAGACTATGGGAGGAGGTTACTATGTCACCAACCGAAACAGAAAAATATAGCAGAACATTTTTTGCAATCTGTATGTAAAAGCACAAGGAAATGTGTAATGACATCATTGCTATTAGCTTGCAGCATATGAGAACTAAAGTTCAGGCGGTATAAAATGCAATACACTGTATGGTGAAAATGAACACACTTGACCTGGAGGCTTGATAGAGCATACACATTAATGAAAGCAAATGACAAAAGAGTTCAGTCAGATGCCTTTAATCTTCTTTTGTTTTAACAATTGTCTTTTTTAACATGACTGATTAAAAGCAGCAAAGAATGCATGATGTGGCTTATGCCTTTTAACTTGAAAGATTAGAATAGCACTATCAACTTTGGAAGTTATTTTGCATTCACATTATAAATATTGCTTGCATTCCTAGCTGTACTAAATGCAAGGCAGTTTGGCAGTTCTCTTATTAATTTTAACTGGGCCAGTTTCCTCCCTCTTTATACACATAAGGAAACAGCAACACACTGAATAGTCACAAAGAAAAAGACACATAGGACAAGGGATTTTCTTGGAACTTTTTCTTTTAAGTAAACAGTAGTGACCTACAGGAGTGTGTACTCCTGTACCTCCTCAGATGTATCAGTCACCATACATTTTTGCATCAGTTGGAATTGCGGTGCTGTATCTGACAGCAGATGTACATCTGACAGGAGAATGTATTGTAATACTACAAAGCAGTGGACAAAGGTGTATGGATGAATGTACTGAGCTGTCAAAGCTGTACCTACCTTATACAGTAGCAATTTGTGAGGTTGGAGGTGAGGAAACATCCACTTAGAAGAATTTTCTCCAAGCAAACTGCTTTTTGTTGGTGGGCAGACATGAAATGTGTTTAGAAATTACACAGATATTTGTCCTTTCCCCTAGGAAATGCTAACTGTCAAGTAAAAGAATCACAGCTAAAACTACACACTTCTAAGTAAAATACAGGGGTTTGACAGTAATTATGGTTTTGCTGTTAAAGCTGCTTAGTTAAGTGCTCGAGCATATGTTAAATTTCATGCACATATGTAGTCCTGTTGAAAAGAATAAATCTAGTCAGTTTGTTATTTATTGGCTTATGTGCTTTCCTGAAATAGAACATAAGGTGGGAGAAAAAAAGGGGTAAAAATGGAGATATAGTATAATTAAACTAACAGCGACTCATCACTCAAAGTTACTGTAGTCTGTCATGTCACTTAAACACTAGTTTTATAGCTAAGAGCATGAAATACTGTTCATATTGGGGCATCTGCCCTCCATGTATTGCTAGCATGCAACTCTGGGGTGGAGCATTGCAGTCATATGAAGAGTGGCTTAGGAAGTGCAGGGAACAAAAAGAAAGGTCCATTACAAAGCCAAGGGAGGGAGGATGGAGACAGCTGTGCTGCTCCAGAGCTCTGTTCTTGCTTTGAGTAATGCAACTGTGTGTACACAAGGGCATACAGTTCAGCAGGTGTTACTCCTTTCTGTAATTAAATACTAAAAACTAAAAATTACTGGAAAAAATTATGAGCAGATCTTCATGAACAGGAAGAAAGAAAAGATCAAACTATTTCCTGGGCTCTGTGTTTGTTGCCATATCTTCCTCTCTGGAAGACAAGTGGATTGGAAATGTGTGAGGTCCTGAGGCTTGTCTGTAGGGTATGGAGGATGAGAAAATTTGTGATGTTCAAGTACAACAGCTATTCTGGAAGAGTTACACCAAAAAAAGCACCTTTAACCTGTATGCAGGCAGATTTTATAGACAGCATAGAGCTATAGGAATAACAAGATTCATCAAACTCCCATCTGGTTTTATAGGCAGCACAAATGTGTTACTGAGGATTGCAGCATGCTCCCATTTTGCACTTTGTTTAAAAGCAAAGTCACAGTGAGGGAGTGAGGAATTTGCTCAACGCAACTTAGAGTAAAAAAATCCAAACAAATCAAACACAAAAAACAACTGGATTTTAAAGCAATTCCACTACTTAGACCTATGCGATTTAGGAAATTGGTTTGCCCTCTGAAGATTCTCAGAGATTAGGTTTCACTTCCAAACCAAGTGCTGACTGCAGGGCAGTTTGCACAGAAGACACATTCCTTCTCTAGGAAAATTCAGGAGATTTAATATGCAGCCTGAGCTGGACAAAGCAAAAGCAGGTGCTCTGTGCTAGAGGAACAAAGTGGGGGGACATGATGATTTATGTTTAGAAAGGCTAAATGTTTTTTTCCAGACTTAAGAATGGTCTTTTTTATTACTATTATTACTTTTAGCAAAAGGTTTCTGAGAGGAAAAAAAATGTGGTTTCAAGAGGATTTTTCCCCAAGACATATTACAGTTGTGCAAGAAATCTTTTTTTTTCCTCTCCAAAATTTAGTTCTCAGAACTGGAAATACTTGCTTTTTATTTCTTCACTTTACACTCTTTATGACACCATTTTGTTCCTGCTATTTCATGTTAGACACATGAGGGAAGCCACAGGCACGGTACTGCTGACTTGACCATTTTAACAATGTGTAGTGGCCCTGACCTATATGGGTATTTGGTCTGCATGGCTATTGCTGTGAAAAGCTGCGTTTAATTACTGTTTTCCCTCAAGCATAAGGACTTTTTTTTTTTTTACTTTTTTTTTTAAACAATAAGAAATTCCACAAGTAGGCCTCAATTAGTTTGTATTTATTTTATCTTTTATTCTATATACATGTACACATACACAAAAACTATCCCACCCACTCTGCCTCACTTTCAGGCTAGGCTAACATTTTTAAGAAAAATATGTTATAAAAGACTAAGCCCTTTATAAAGACATGCACTTACCCCCTGCATAACTGTCACTCAGTATAATCTAGTGTAGTGTGAGGGAGACTCCTTTATCTTTTTTAAATATTTTTATTTATTCTCCTGTGTTGTTTCATTTATGGATCCATGTAAAATACAGAAATGTTCTCAGAAAGAGCTACTAGCCCCTTCTTCCCATTGACGTTACTATTTTCTATCCCCCCACAAGCCACTGAAGAACAGCAGGAAAAAAAGAAACAAGAATCTCTCTCCCCTCTTCTCCAAAGCCTCAGAAACTGAATCTCTTAATACAGCAGAGAAAAAACCCCAAACTAGTAAGTTACTTTGATCTCTGGGGGAATTTAAGTTGGCATATAATGACCATTTCATTTGCTTGAAAACTCTTTGTTCTAGAGGCATTTCCTATTATGAGAGTGAAGACTGCGTCTGTCATACCTACAACTGGAGGACCTCTGTAAGTCCACCGTTCTAAATCTAAGTGGAAAAATTGACCTATGCTTTTCTTTTGTCCTTTCCACTGAAATCTATAGAAAGTGGTGCTACCACATAATTACTAAAATACCAGGCTAAGTTCTTCAACTGGTAGAATGTATCTTTTGTAGCACAGTAATGTCACTAGCACTGTGCTGAGAAACTATGCTGATAACTCCTCAAAATAGGATACAGTTACCTATTTCACTGTCTTCCACTGAATCCTTTTCTCTATTTTATCACTGTATTTGTGGCTTATTTGGATTATACTGTCAGACAGTATGGCAAATGGGCCATGAGGAGATTGGCTTCTGTTGAGAGTCGGGTCTGTGAAACAACATGATTTCAGCTGAATGTTTATCTGGCTGAGATGGTAAGATACAGGGAGCTTTTTTCCATTCAGCAAAAATATGAGTGGAAAGAATGTTTTTTATGATTTCCTTTCCATGTCTACATAAATGAAGTCTTCACTTTCTCACATGGCATTACTCAAAATATGGGGTTATAGTACATACCAGGCTGACTCAGGTAGAACATCACTACCATCCAAAAATGACATTGCTTTTCCAGTAGGCCAGAGAAATATTTCTTGAGTAAAGGACAGCAAAAGAAATCTCTCTATAACACTTATTAATGTTTGGGGTTTTTTCCACTTCTAGTGTCTTACTTTTTCTCTCCTCTCTGCATTTTTCTATCTCCGTCTCCTCAACCTTTCTTTTTCTGCCTCATTTTTTTTTTTTGGTTTCTACTGTAGATCATCACTTCAAGGAAACATCACATGCTCTTTGTGCTGAATTCAATCTGAACAGATGAACTCATGGCTTTTGTGCTGCAAATCTTACAATTATATAAAGAGAGAAGTTTCTGTAACTCACCTTCTCTTTCGGTCACCATCATCACTACTGAGGAATGCCAGTCCTAGGCTTTCTGTCTGGTTGGGAAGGAAACTACTACGTCACAATCAGTTGCATGCCAGGACTGCAGCAACCAGAACAGCTTTTTCAGGAAACCAGCAGGGAAATTTCTGTTCCTAGTGAAGAATGACCTAGACCCTGTACCTTTCTCACATGTACAGTCTCCTCATAACTTGGATCCTCCCTTCTCTCCTGCATATTCCTCTCCCTTTGCAAGCTTCTGAAAACTGATACAGTTCTCTGCATGTTTCTTTAACTCCTCCTGAAATAACAGCCCCAACCCATAATGTTTTGCTTTGTTATGTTTGGAGAAGATAGGATTTAGGTGTAAATCATGTGCAGGGCAATGTGGTAACTACAGATAGAAGAACTAGGAGCTAATAAAGGAAAGAAAATGGAGAAAAGTATTGCAATGGTCTTTTTACTACTGCATAGTCAGGGAAGGTACTTAAGGAGATGCTACTTTCTTAATGTACTTTCCACAGCTCTGTATAGCCTTTAAAAATATTCTATGCACAAAACTTGGACAAACAGCTGGAAATACAGAGGTAACTGTATCCAATATCACAGAAAGCCCTACAGTTACCCTAGGCCCTGCACCTACAGCATGCTGGTTCCTGTTCATGTCCCAGAGGGGTCTCAATATTCACTATGAAGTGCATGCCAGCATCATGGATTTGATCTCATTTCAGTGTCTGACCCAGAAAGAAGGCAAAATGAGTTTTGTACACATCTAAACCCTCAGTCTTTCAAAAGCCAGGAAACCTTTTATTAAGTGACCAAACTACCCCTGAATTGGGGCAGGGAATGGAGAAAATCTGCCCTCTAAAGACCATGTTTGGGGGCTAACTCTCGAAATGCACTCAGACAGATGTGTTGAATAAATATTTAGATCATCCCAAGTGGAATACGGAGATACAATGGTGTCTTAATTAAAACTGTGTAGTGCTTTGTAAGAAAGAAATCTGTACTTTTTCTGTAATGCACATCAGGTTCATTCCTCAGTTGCAGTAAACCAACACAGCCTTGACACAGTCATTAGAGAAAAGTCAAATAAAGTTGTATTGAATGTTTTAAATCTCCTAGCTGTTTGCAAATTCAGTAACTAGAACAGAAAATGCCTGCATGCATTCACAGTATTTTTTTTCAGCAAAACATAGCACTCGAATGTGCATATGTCCCATTTGACATGTAAGTTAGTGTAGACAGTCTTAGCTGAGCTCATCCAGAGAACTAATTGTGCTTTTTCGCGACAGCCTTCAGGTCATCTAGTAGATGGCAGTCACATATCTTGTATTGGCTGTATCAAGGAGCGCTTTTTCATTTGCTAGATTCAGAGAGCACAGATGGGGTTTTTTTTCCTAATGAACTATTTTGTTTTGTTCTTGGAAAGGGTATCCAGGGTTTAAATATAATCAGCCCTCCTCAATTGATTTCAAATCTTGAGATTCAACGTAACATGAATTGAACCACTGAACTGTACTTCACCCACTACAGATTTTCTTTGTAGTCCTATATTTTGTCATCCCCTAAGGCTATGGGATACAGAACTGATGCGATCCTGCACTCCTGGCATAGTAGCATGCACTGAAGTGAAACACGTTTTGTGGGTCATGTAAAATGGAAGTTCTTATTTCCTTTGGAGACAGTGACATCTGGAAATTCTGCCCCTTATGTTACTGTGAGAAGGATCTCACTTGGGAAGAGCTAAAAAGCTGCAAGTGTCATTTCTGCATATAGTAATTTTCCCAGCAAGGAATTCCTCTCATCATCAAACAATTAACTTTTCAGACTCTGACGTGTTTAATGGGAAGTAAAATAAATGCTGCACTCCAGCCATTCAGATCCAAAAGCATTATTTTACTTCATGGCAGGCAAACCCCTCTCATTTCAAAAATTTAATTACATCTACCACCATGACAAAGAAGAAAAGAGAATCAGGAAGAGAGAAGAAAAGGAATCAGAAGCAATCAAAAACACAGAACAAGTAAGAGAAAAAGGCAAGGAAATAACACATAGCCTATGAGGACTCTGTGTTGTTCTGGAAACCTCTGAACCAACCTCAGATGATTTCTTTTGCTAGGTTTGAGAGCTAGAGAGAAGATTTTCTTATGACAAATCAGGTGCAAGGCAACTTGGCAACTGCAAGGAGCAATTCAAGGAGGGAACAAAAGAACAGAGAAAGTTATTACAGTCATCACTTATGCAGAGAGAGAAAGTGAAGGGAGTTTTATTGTCGTCATGTACAGCATCAATCACTGCATGTCAGTAAAGACTTCTTTGTGCCAATTCTAAAAAGCTAGTCAATGA
This sequence comes from Neopelma chrysocephalum, assembly GCF_003984885.1. Taxonomy (NCBI): domain Eukaryota; kingdom Metazoa; phylum Chordata; class Aves; order Passeriformes; family Pipridae; genus Neopelma; species Neopelma chrysocephalum. The sequence goes on from NW_020897691.1 coordinate 8,145,526, forward strand.
AAAAAATTTGCTTGTACTATGCACTTTCTGCTTTGTTGGCCAAAGAACTCCTTGTATACTGTTATGTACTATGGAGAATGCTTCAGATCTTTAATTCTTTCCCCAGTCAATTTTTTTCAGATACACTTTTTTTGTTTTGTTTCTGTAAAGTTGTCAAGATTTTGTCCAAGATACCTCACACAAGCCAGCGAACATCTGACTAGATGAGTCTACTCTCTGCTCAACTTTTTCTCTACCACTTTCTTGGACTGGGGAAATAGTCCTAATGGAATATGTAAAAAAGTAGTTTCATATTTCTTGTCTAAAATATTCCAGAAGACTTTTTGCAAACCGTGATAGAGAAGGGAAATAGCTGATGGAGATATTTTTCAGTTTTGGCTAACCACAATATATAAACATACGGTTATGATAAATATAAATACCATTTTTTCTCAATTAAAATATGCATTACATAACCAGGGGACTGATGTATTCACACTATTTGCAGACTTTTAACTTTTCATGGTTCATAATTTTTAAATTACATGGATTGAAAGAGCTATGGGAGTTCTTCAATGACTGTCTGGCTGGTTAGAACTCAGAAACAAATGATATGTTTTTTTGAAATGTCTTAGAATATCAAATTTCCTTCAAGACACTTCTAGAAAAGCTTGGAGCAGGTACAGTGTTAAAATTTTATGGCCTTAACTATATTTTAATGAAAATTCTCTGAACTTTGTTATTACAGAGCTTAGGGCACAAAAGCTACTACTCAATGTAATACAAACTTTACACTCTGAAAACAAGAAAATGCAATTAATGTACCCACTCTCCTTCTCTTCTCTCACACTGTACATCTAAAAAAAATCTAAGAAGAAAATATCTAAGAAGTATCTGGAAGAGTTATGAAGAGCTTATTCTACAGGATCTGTATGATGGATTCCTTGCCCACACTACCTAGTGACTTGTTGTGCCTTGTTTACTTGTCAGGAAGCATGCCAGTATAATCCTAGCTAGGACATCAGCATTAATTTTCTTGGAAAGCATTCCAAAAATGAATCTGGAATTTGTATATAGATCTTCAAACACTTTGAAAAAGTCTTTGGCACCCAAACCCATTGATTTTATATGTATTAGGTTATAGCTACACTATGACATCTTTGTATGCTCCAAGCTTTCAGCGCTGCATGCACATACCAACCATATGAATTTTAACAAGGGAAAGTGCTGGATTCTGCACCTGGGATGGGGCAACCCTGGATGTACGTACAGACTGGGGAATGAGATGCTGGAAAGCAGTGCCACAGAAAGGGACCTGGGGGTCCTGGTTGATGGCAATTTCAACATGAGTCAGGAGTGCCCTGGCAGCCAGGAGGGCCAACTGTGTCCTGGGGGGCATCAGGCACAGCATCGCCAGGTGGTTGAGGGAGGGGATTGTCCTGCTCTGCTCTGCACTGGTGTGGCCTCATCTTGAATATTGTGTGCGGTTTTGGGCACCACAATGTAAGAAAGATATAAAGCTGTTAGAGAGAGTCAAAAGGAGGGCAATAAAGATGGCAAAGGGCCATGAGGGGAAGCCATATGAGGAGTAGCTGAGGTCACTTGTTCTGTTCAGCCTGGAGAAGAGGAGACTGAGAGGAGACCTCATTGCAGTCTAAAACTTCCTCATGAGGGCAAGAGGAGGGGCAAGCACTGATCTCTTCTCTGTGGTGACCAGTGACAGAACACGAGGGAATGGCTTGAAGTTGTATCAGGGGATGTTTAGGTAGGATATTAGAGAAAGGTTCTTCACCCAGAGAGTGGTTGGGCACTGGAACAGGTTCCCGAGGGAACTGGTCACAGCATGAAGCCTTACAGAATTCAAGAAGCGTTTGGGCAATGCTCTCAGGCACATGGTGTGACTCTTGGGGTTGTCCTGTGCAGGGCCAGAAGGTGGACTGCAATGATCCTTGTGGGTCCCTTCCAACTCAAAATATTCTATGATTCTACATAATTCATGGCTCAACACAGCATCAGGATAAAATCCATGCAAATTCTAGGCACTTCCTTATGACCTCCTGTATTCTCTTTTTCTCATTTTCTTGGAAGAGAAATCCAGCTTGCAGACAGAACATAAACACAGCACATTTCTGTCGTTGCCCACACTGTACAACCCATGGCTCACGACACAGAGGTACACGTGTTCTGTACCATCATACATGCCCATGTGAAACATCCCAGAAGACACCCATTAGGCAGGTGTCAGGAAACCTGTAGGTTCTCCAGAGGTGCCAAATGTAAAGTTTAGCTTACCATCAGCCTGTCTCTTTGAGCCTCCCAGGCACTGAGATAGTGCATGCATGGAGCTTATTTGCTCCTCAACAGACATTAAGCCTCAATGTTTCTGTGTTGTTTCTTTCAGCTCATTTTCCTGGCTGGCTTTGAGCTGCTAACTTAAACCATGAGAAAGTTTTTATACCCCTTTCCACTAGCTGTTTGCCTAAAAGACCATGGCTGTTATGTGCCTGAAACATACCCACAAGGTCTTGGTTCATTTTGAGAAAGGTTGGGCCAAGGTTTGAGCCTTAGTTGTACATAGAAAATGAAGGATTGAGTGGCTTTGTGTACTGCTCCACAGGTACTGGAGAGGAGCACTTTGGAATCAATTGCTTAAATAACCATGAACCTGGGACACTAACTATACCTTGAAGCCTCAGGAGATCAACGATTTTCCAAAAAGTCAGGGTTATATGTGAATTGTGGAGTACTTCGAATAGTCATCTTTGAAACAGCAAACCATTGTTAATCCCAACTATAACGCAGTCTTTATTCTGGCACTGTTCCTGTTTCATTCTGTGACATTTTTTGAGTAAAGAATGATTAAAAACTGAGCAGAGACATCAGAATTTGTTCCACATACTATAATTCTGAGGCACTGCACACTGCTATGTCAACTCCAGAAATGCAAGTTTTCCTGGCATGACTTCGCAGTTTGATGTATAGTTTAGTGACCTCTTCACACTCCCTGCCAAATGCAGCTGTAATGAGGAGTTACTTATGGCCATCCATTTAAGTTGAGAGGTTCTTTTCATGCCTGTCTCTAGTATGCAATTTAGTAGTTGCCATTTGAGATTTCTGAAGTCTCATGGGTAAAAAAAACAACAAAAAAAAATCTTATATGTTTGTGGTGCAAGAACCATCAGACCTTTCCCCTATAGATTTTACTCTTAGCTGAACATTTTTATGCAAAATGAATACACAGAACTGACATGAAAATATGTCAGGCATGCAAATTCATGAAAAATATAAAGGATAAGCTACATTTTGTGAGCAGTTTTTTATGACTTTGTGAGAAGTATATGCCACTTTTCTGGGAGATCTAAGTTTTCTTGCAAGACTTCTTTCTACTTCCAGAGGTTAATACAATATGGATCACTTTTTATCTTCTTGTTGCCTGCTTGAAACATGAACTGTGTATTTACTGAGGATTTTCTTTCACACTTTAAGCTTTAGAAAACTGTATTGATGCCAGTTCAGTTTGTGTCTGTCCATAAAGTAAGTTCAAACTAATTTTTTAATAGGATTCAAGGAATTTTTTTTTTTCAACCATACTTAACTTCAACCTTTTGGACTAGGCAGAGATTTAGAGATAAATTTCTTATTAGAATAATCACTCAACAGATCATGATCTGGCTAGAAAAAGTTCCTTGATCCTCCCTTCCTAGGAACATTCCTACATAGTGAGGGTCAACTTCTATTTCCTACTGACATAAATCTCTTCTGTTTGCTTAATATTTCGTAGTGTAGATAATCTGATACTTGTGGATTATCCCAAGGCATCCAGTAAAAACTGCTATATATGTGACAGAAATGTCGCAGACAGTGCAGATAACAACATTTCTGTAGTATGGGTATCTAACTCTTTTTTTATTAGCTTTTAAGTTTTTCCCATGATAATACTCTCAACTAAAATTTTCTGGGTTTGAGGCTGTCTCAGAGAAAAATTTTTAGGAATTTTCAGAAAAAAATATTTGGTAAGGTTGTTTCTAAGTTTGAATGAATACATCTTACATCTGATATACTCAGCTCATACAAAAAAAAATATAGAAGCAGCTTTGTGACCTCATTTTTGAAATAAAATTTCAAAATTCAATTAAAAGAGAAGTAGCCTGACTTGTAAATATCAAGAAAGTAGTTTGGGAGTTACTTTGAAAAGCAGATCAAGCAAGTCAGGAGTGGGGGAAAGTAATGTTGGTCAGGAGACAGCAGAAGGACAATAGATTTGGGAAGTAGACAAGAAAGATAAAGGCTGGAAGGGCATCGTGTGATTGGTGTCACATACGGGGGACAGATAATGGCACTCCCTTAAGAGAAACACTGGAGTATAGTAGCAAGAGAATAAGAAATTGATGTCCATATTCTTCATAGAGAATTCTTATAGTTTTAGTACCCTCACTGCAGAATTGAACTTATAAATCCTGAGTTCATGGCTCCCAAGAGGAATGTGTGAAACCTGCAGGAAAGGATAGGACCATCCTTGTCCAAAGCCTGCATCATTATTCAGGCACTGCATTTCCCACTTTTTAGTATCTACAATTTTTGGCAGAAGTCCATACTGATTATCCAACCTGTGGGCAAATGTGGTTTGACATGAAGGAGTTCCTGGGTGTTTCCACTGGGTCTTGTATCACTTTTTGAAACTCTAAATAATGAGTTGACACAAGAGCTGGAATAATTTGTACTTTTTACCCTACCAGCCTGAGTGTCTCAAGGGTTTATCTTGCTCTTACAGAGCTTAGAAGGTCAGTGGGAAATTAACTCCCCTTCAGAATATGAGTCCAGCATTGACTTAAACATCCAGATCTATACCTGAATTTAGCACATTTACCTTCCCTCTTCTGTGTGATGGGCTCAATGCCCTCATTCACTCACTCCAGGACTTTCAGTACTCATTTTTCTTTGTCTTCACTGTTAATTTTCAGTATCTGCATTTTTCACATTTGTTTTTTTAGGTACATCTTGAATTGTGAGGGCAGGTAAAAACTTGTCAGTCACAGAACAATTAACTCACAGAGATTAAGCAGGAAAGACTCAAGGTATCTTCAAAAGTTTAAATAGATGGCAACACATAAGGGAAAAAATGTGTTCAGGCTTATCAGAACAATGCGCGAACTCTGACAACTCATTCATTTACTGTCACTGTAACCTTTAAAGTCATGTTTTGTTCATTTTGGTCTTTGGTGAGCTTTTAAACTTTGAATCTTTTTCATTTTAGTCTTGCTTTTAAGAGGGGAGGGGTCATCCTCTGGAAATGCCTCTGTCTCTCTGTTGGCCACAGAAAGATTAGCTAAGAGTTGTATAACTATATTCTGAGTTAAGAGAAAAAAATATATATTTTTATAGTTAGGGCAGTTCTCAACCCATCACAATTGGACTTTTCCAAAATCTCAATTTTCTACTTGACATTTTTAGTTTCTTAGCAAGCATAATCCCATTTGTTTTAAAATTCTCCTTCTGGACCTTCTATTTTTCCTCATGGAAATAAGAGAAAAAGAAAAACAACTTTATTATTATTATTACTACTACTACTATTTACCTAGGTACAGATGATCTTTGACATCTTTCTAAGTTGTCATGAAGCTGTGGAATAGATCTCAACAGGGAATATCCATGAGATGACACTGTTCCATGATCCTGTGCCATGACCTGCTTACCGCTTTTACAATACGCAAACGTACACAAAATCTGCTTTCTATCATGAAGACAGATGACTAAATGCAGTTGTGAAATAGGTTGCCTATAAAGCAATCCAGTAAAGATCAAAGAAGATCTCAGTCTGGCCTTGTGTTATGAAAGTTCTAAACCACATTTCCTTTTGGCCGTGTGTTCAACCTAACACAGACTTCAATGATGCAGAAGTCTGATGACGTTTTAATTATATCTGGGACTGAATTTCTAAGAAAATCAGCATTCTAACCAGGCCAAGTCTCAGAAAAGAGCTTCCATTGTCTTTTTTCCAACAATAATTAGAGAAAATTTTCTTTTGCGTTCTGCAGATCTGATTTTTGGAGGCCATGTGTGTAAGGCAGTTGGAAGCCAATGATTTTCCTGGCAGAACTAATCACTGTAGATTTATAGAATAAAGTCAGACTGTGTCCTACCAGGAGCAGAAGTCACTACTGTATGTTTAAAAGATGACAGACACCTCCTTAATTGAGATAGGAGCAATGGTCCATGAGCAACTTGAGTACCTATGGCTACACCACTCACATCATTAGCCAGATGTCTCTCAAGCTTGTTTGAACTACAGTGTGGTAAGTTTAATTATTACAGTTTCTCCATGACATGTTAAAGCTGTCCATCTACTGACCATCTCACAGCAGTCTTTTAAGCGACAACAACAGAGGCACACACATAACTCAAATTTACATCCTATTCATACTGGAGTGATGCATACCTCTGAGGAGAAAGCAGGTTGGAAAGACAAGTTTACACTTCAGCATAAAAAAGTGGCTCTGTAAGAGCCAATTAGGGCATTTGGTGCAAATAACCTCATCCTCTGCTTATGTGTCATCCATTAGCTCCCTTCAGAAGGTGGTTTAAGACACTAGGAGCAGTATTTGGCTGAATATATCCTATTCCATAGGAGTTCATATATTCCTACCAGGAACCCTAGGCTGGCTAAAGAGATTGCAGCACTTCCATCTACAGAGTGAAATGCACTCTTTTAGAGGTAGTGTCTAGCTTTACTTCTCAACCCAAGAAGCTGAAATAGTAATTCTAAACGAAGGCCAGGGAGTTAGGTTTTCGTTAATTACTAAAAACTTGATTTCCAACAAACAAAGAACTTCAATCTAATTTTGGCACACAAAATGTAGACACAATTATTTATGCTCCAACTATTGCACTAATTTACTTACACTGAAATGAATCTGAGAAAATCATAACAACAAGAGAGCACTGAGGAATTAATAAAGGACACCAATCAGGAGTTCGCTAACCATCTGTGATGGTATGAAAAATAACCAACTCTTAGATATCTAATAAACTTTCACAGAATTTGAAAACACAAACTTTATTATTTTGAAAATGGTTCCTCATTGCATGTGAGAATGTGGTCTCAAGGGGACTCACATGCATATAACAATGAAAGTTGTAGCTACAGTTCTTAGTAAAAGATGTTGATGCAGGGAATATGCCTTACTGCATACTTTACTTCTCTGAAGAGAAATTAATCATAGTTGTTCAGGATTGTTTATTCAAGATCAAATCTGAACAGGACTACAGACTATCTATTAACATCCTGCTAACACATAGTAATATTATGCAAGCCATACAGAAAACTGAAATTTTAAACTACATCTAAAAGTCTTTAAGACCTTTAAGTCCTTTCAAACAGCCTTGCTATTTTTCACCTAGTATCCAGAATTCAGTGGCAGGAATATCAGTTTCTCTTCCATGTTCTATAAAGAAATTGAAAAACAACCCCACATAGAAGCCTACTTCTAATGAATTATCAGATTACATGTCCATAGACCTATACTATAGTAACAAGTTGCTCTGAAGGTGTGCTGAGTTGATAAAAAAATGGAGGTTCAGTTACTAGTTGCTTTTGAATGCGGGAGCCACTGGTATTTTAGTATGATTTTGGATGTCTGAAAGAATAAATGAAGATATGTAGCCAGCTTCATGTAAAAAGGACTTCAATACTTCTGGGACACAGAAGGTGGTATTTGGGTACCTTCCTCTGCCATCCTCAAGTATATCAAATTGCCACAGTAATTCTGGGGCCCAAAGAAAGGAGAAAGCACTTGTATAATTTAACAAAATAATTGATCAACATTATATTATTTACTTGGGAAGAAAAAGATGGTTGACTTTTTCCATCTCAGTACTGAAAATATTTAATAAGAAATTTAGGAGGAAAGCTAGTGCAAAAATGTTATCTTATTTTCTATATGGGCATTTCTTATTCAAGCCCATAGCCTTACCTACACATCAGGTTCCATTTCAGTCAGAGACAAGAATATACATATGTACACAGAATCATTGATATTTTCTCCTGATAAGTGTAACAGATGTAACAGTACCTAATTAACATTATTCAGATTTTCAGGACATCTTCCACTTTAAAATACAAAACCACCTCAGACATGACTAATCTATGAAATAAACAGTTCAGTGAGGAAGAACTATTAGAGACATGATATAGAGGAATATATCTTGCCAACTACTAGGATGATTTTAGCAAAAAATGTGTTTTTTTCCTGATTTTCTTTCAGATTCTAACATAAAATTTCATCAATGTTGTATGTTTTAGAATTTTGTTTTTAACTCAAGGACAGAAATTTAATTTTCCTTGAGAACAGGATCAAGAAAATAATGAAAGGCTTTTCTGAACAAAATTTTATTTCTTTTGCTAACATGTATATGAGGAGTTTGTCAGTTATTGTCCCCAGAATATTTTCAACATAGATCCACCAAAAGCAGTTGTAAATAGAGCATAGTAGCTGTTTTAATTGTAATAATAGAGGGGACCCCTGGTGGCCTAGTGGTTAGCATGCGGGACTCTCACCGCTGCAACCCAGGTTCAAATCCCAGTCCCCCGGGCAGATGGAGCCCGTTAGCCCTGTGAGGCCATCCATCTATGAGAAGGTCACTCTAAACAAACCTACGTCCTGAGGACCTCACTGCCATTGTCCAAGCTTGCTTGGCCCCGGCAGATGAACCTTAGGATTAAAGGGTGGGCTCAGTTCAGCGCAGGCTGTGTCTCACCTAAAAAATCCATTGCGCAGGCTGGAAAGGTAAAAGACCTTTCCCAAAAATCTTCGTTCGCGAAGACTGGCCATTATAGTTGTAAGTGAAAGATCTTCACTGTGGGTGGCTGAAGAGTTAGTAAGGCAGAGAGGTCCTGTAAGGGGCTCTTCTCAATGCAGCTATGTTGAATAGTTCTACACACCTGAAACAAAATACCAAAACTGCTGAGGTCTTCAGATTACACAAAAATCGGAGGTGGTCTCCCTTAAGAACACATACTTTAATTCAGTGAAATAGGAGAATATAGATGCAGTAATTCTAATCAAGATTTGCAAAGGGTCATGATGCGATAATTCATTGAACAATTCATCCAGCACTATGATGGGATTATGAAAAGCACATAAATCTTGGACACATGTACATAGGAGAATAGTGACTAGAACAGGGAAAATATTGTTATCACTTCTTTGACTGCAAAGCTACATCCATTTCTGGTGGATTTCAAGAATTATACACTGATTTTGAATACAAGGAAAAATAAAAGAAAAAAGGGAGGGGGAAAAAAAGGGGTGAAAAAGGCAAAAATGAATAAAGGGTATTGAAAAAGAATGTAACATCTGAGGTGGAAGAAAGGTCCAGACTCAGACATGCTCAAAATTTACATCATCAAATAATTTCTGCGCAAGGACTCTGAAGGAACTGGCACAGAAGGCTCCAAACCCAGAAGCAAGTAATTTGAGTGAATCTGTCTCATCTGGGACAGTCTCACAGGAAATGGGTAAAATTAATATATATTTCATAAAGGAGAAGAGAGAGCAAATCAGATCCGAGTAAAGCAAAATAAACTTAAATACTGAAACAAAGAGTAAGTGAAGATAGGAAGAAAAACCGGATAAAAGCAAGATGTATTTACCAAAGGAAGCCCATGGTACCTTTTGTGCTAAGACAGACCTTTTAGAAAAGAAAAATGCAAAATATCTAATTCTGTAATTGTTAGCAAAACATTAAGACCCAGTGGCAAATTGAGAAATTTATCCGTTAAATTTCAGGAAATGAAGACTGCTACAAGAACTGGACTTTCAAATGAAGACTCATCCAGGTTGGCAGATAAGTACCTAAAAAACTGCCTTGGCCAGGACTTTTTCTGAAGGTTGATATTGAGCTGGTTTCTAGATGATTTTTGGAAGGAGTTTTATAAATATGCAAGTGGTTAGACCTGTGAGTGGGGGCAGAAAAATGAGGAATAACAGTAAGCACAATTCAAATTAAGTGAATAATTGGCGTTTGCTATTTTGTTTTTAAGAAAAATGTATTAAACTCAAATTAAAAGCAAATGAAAGGTATTCTGCTGTATTTGAACAAAGGGTGTCTGATGACAGGATTAATGCATAGAATATATTTAACCAACACAAACAGAAGTAAAGCTACATATTTTTACCCAAGCTGGGTCTGAACTTCAGTGGCTTCAATCTAGCATAACACAGGTAGCTTACAGGGATAACGCAACGAAGGACTCACCTTTGAGCAGTCACACACTTATGCTTTCACAAATGCAGTAACAGAGCACCATGCACACCTCACCAGCATGTTGGATTCCACCACCAGCGACATGCACATAGTCTCATCCCCACCTCTGCAAAAACATTCATACAATTGCAAAAATGCCACAATCATCAGCTCCTTCTCTTTTCCTTAATGTCGTGAACCATGTAAATTGTCATGCAAATTTAAAATGTAGTATGTGGTTAGTTGAGAGAAAAATTAGAAGCTTTATGCTCAGCAGAGCTTTTCTTGAACTAAAACCAGCTTTGTTCTTCTGTGGTTTCATAAAAGTGAACATTATCACAACATAAAATAACCAACTAAATAAATGCTAGACAATAATGAATACTAATGTCTCTCTCTTCATTTGGCTGAGTATCAGTCCATTCTCATGCCCCTGTGTCCAACACATCATACAAGCATTCATGGAAAGGAAAGTGATGTAATTTTAAGAAAGCAGTATTGCAGGAGAAATGCAGTTAATTCTTGTCAGGTAAGTAAACAAGTAAAAATACTAAAATCAGTAAACCATGCATAGGTTGAATTTTATCACTCTTGTTTAGCTTGTCATTTTTTGTTGCCAGAGAAAAAATATAAAAAGAGGAATAAATGTCTTGAAGGGGAACAAACTGCAGTTTTGTTATAGTCTAGTCACTGATGTGAAGCCAATTACTTCTTGAATAGAGGAAAACATAGAGCTAATTACAAATTAATAAATAAATTAAAGGCAAGAAGTGGCAAGTCACTGTGTGGAGATAAAAGGCTTTGTTTCTGGTGTATGCTGTAATAAATATTTTTCCAGCATTTCATTATATGATTATACCAAATTGAGTAGTCTATGGTTATCATCAGAGCAAATTTCTCCCTTTTCACTTTGCAAGAGAATCAGTGGAACACAGAATATAGCAGCAAAACTGATTTTCCTCACCTTTGAACTATGTCACAGGAGAGGTTGAAATTACTTAATTCTATGTGAATGATGTCTTTCAGAGCCACTTCAGAGCAAAATGGATGCTTATAAGCACAAGTACCATAAAAGGCCCCACTTTTAATACATATGGCCAAGTACTTGTTTGGAAGTGATGGTGTGCTAACTGTGGAGCTGAAATGGTGCCATCTGAGTCCTCTGAGCATTCACAGATAAGCGAGATGATTTGGATTTTAAATGTTCATCAATGCAAGTAATAGTTATATGAGCACACCTGAATAATTAATGTGCTAGGGAAAGCTGTGGTCTGAGTGTGGATGTTCTTATGAGGGGAAAAAGAGACAAAACATATATTAAATTTAAAAAAATAATATAGGAATTATATCAGGCCACAGCTCAGTGAAACTCCTTCTCCCAGTCAGAGACACACAGCCAGCTGTAGTAGTTTCATGAATTGCCTTCTTTCATCTCTTCACTTCATCCTGTGGGACTCATGACTCCAACTGTGGGAGTTTTGAACATATGGAGAGATATCAAACCCCCAGACTGTTCTCTGTGGCCTTTCAAATTTTTTGCAATCAATTTCAATTCTTTTGAGGGTTTTTTTTTCTTGGCCTGTTGGAACCTTCATTCATTCAGTTCCTCTGCCCAGTTGTGCCTCCTGATCTCTTCAAACTCCATGAATCCCATGTTTCAGAGACACACTACCTGGTGAGTCCATACTTTGCTGTCAGCTAGCCACCCTGCTGTACCTATAGAAAAATGAGGGTCAAGGGGAATGGTTCAGGTGCCCAGGGCCCTTGCTGGGAGGGGGAAGAAAGCATAGCAGAGGCATCACTGTCAGGCATGGGACTGCATGTCCGCCAAGGAAAGGGACTCCTGTCCCATGTTTGCACCTGAAGTCTTGTCAGAATGGGCCCCCTCAGCAGTAAACACATGCAACAGTGGAAATAACCCGCATTTCACATGTCAGTTGTTCAGGTAAGGCAGGCACCCATCATGATACTGGTGAAACAAAAATGAGGGTCACATTGCAATAAAAAAACTCTTTTTTAGACTGAGATCATTCAAACATTTGGTATAACTTGTTAAGCTCTCAGTAAGCATTTACTACTTTATTTCACCTGACTAAATAAAACCAAATTAGGCCCAAGCCTTAAAAAGTAGTTTGGCTCTACCTCCTTCTGAAATGAATGGCATCTATTCCCCTGAACAACTTTTAGAATCCAGCTGGATTACTCAAGTTATAATTCGAGCTGTATTCATTTGCACCTCTGCTAAAACCACCATCCATTCAGTATGTTTTCCTTGTAAATAAGGATTGAATCCCATTCATCTAAAAGCTTTGAGATTTGAGTTGCCTTTGAACATATATAACAGACCAAATCCCATTTGACAGACAAAAAGCACAGTACTGCAAATAAATAAAAATTACAATATTACAGCCTCAACAATAAGGATAGTCTTTGTTACTTAAAAGTCAGTGGTCTAGTGATGTATTCTTTTATAAGTGAAAATATCAATACTTCTGTAATAGAATGTGAAACTGTGTAAAAATGTCATTATAGAAGCAGGTCTTTGGGTAGTAAATCTGTTCTGAATCTGGTAAAAGGGTTTTTTTTGGAATCCAGAGCAACAATGTGGGATTTACTGAGCATTTTCAGTGCTCATTTGCATTGCACTTGGTAGGGGAATGTTCTTTTTGGAGCCTGAAACTACTTGGCAGTCCTAATATGTTCAGCAGCTCACATGTGGGGAAAAAATACAAAAATTCTATAAAATGCATAAGGACAAAGTTAACTGTTTGTAGATGGATACTTGCTTTGTCATATGTACTGTAAGAACAGGAAACAAAAGTTTCCAGATTAAAGTTTCCAGCCATGATTTGGAAGCCTTGGGTTCCAACTTATGGCTCTTTCCATAAGTTACTGTGTGACACCAGTTAAATCATGTAGGAACCAATTTAGCAAAACACTTAAATGTGTCCTTACCTTTAAACTCAACGTTGTCCTGCTGAAACCACTCCACAAGCTTTTGTGTACAGCACTTTGTTGAGTAAAGATGAAGTTTGTAAATGGATGGTACCAAGACTTCCCTCTTTGACAAGTTTGTTGTAAAAGTATAGCAATTGCGCTTGTGCAGCCTATGGCCATTTGTTCTGACAGAATGTGTTGGCATTTTGGATATATTTTATACCTGGAATCTGGATATATTTTATACCTGGAAATTACTTTAGGAAGGTTTAAAAAAACCCAACAAACCAAAGTACTTCTCCCTCTGAATCAAAAAGCAGAAAACTAAGTACCTGCTTATGATGCACATTTTTAACTAGCACCAGAACTTAAACTAAAGCATACATAAAGCTTTGTCAAAAATAACTTTCTCCTTTATGATAGATGAATTTACTCTCCCTTGTGTATTCTATACCAGGACTTAAAATCTGCATTTACCTGGAGTATTTACAACGTGATGTCTGAGGAAACACCCAGCTCTCTCCCTGACCCTACTAGCTCATTCAAAAAACTGAATGACTGGGTCACATGCTCATCTCAAGTCATAGGTTTCAGTTTTGGATCCCTGCTGTAGTGAATTATGAGAATCAAACTTCACCACAGGAAGAAGAAAATGAAAAAGTCTTCAGGACTGTGGGACAGCATTTCAGAAAGAATGTTTATCAGCATCAGGTGAACATCCAGGACTGAAGGATAAAACCTGATGGACTCCTCATCATGTTCATGCAATTAGATCCATTTCAATTAATGGGAATGCTTTTGTGGGAAAAAAAGAAAAAAAATTGATAAGAATTTCCCTCAGGTAAAGTCACTGAATTTGTCTTTTGGATCATGCCAAACGCATGAAGCTTCAATTTTATCAGAAAAGCAGCAAAACAAAATTTTTAGCATGTATAGCATATTCAACTTTATTGGGATTTCTCCCAATGTAGGAGAGTTCAAGCCTTGCCTGAAGTCAAGCTAAGTCAGAATGTCAGTGATAATTCCTAGGCAAAACCACAGAATATTTGGTGGAGGTCCATCAAATCACAGTTCTTTCTGAGATAGTGCCATACCAGAGTCATGACATCCCCCATACTGATTTTCCCCCATACTGATACGTCACCTCACATGATGCTCACATGATCCAACATGGAAGGCCTCTGGGGCTGCTGCAGAAGGAAAATAGTAGAATGAAAAAGGCAAAAGGAGATGTGTAAAGAAATGAGAACTTAAGGAACTCTGCTCGTGCCTGATGTGCCAGTCTGAAGCAAAATACAATGGAAGGTAAAACACTACAGAAAAACATTACTATGAGATCTACTGTTACCTCAATTGTGTTCCTAGATGTTAGTAAAACTGACTTTATAAAAATCTCTCTAATTATCATTGTTCACTTTGACCTTGTACTGAAAAATCAGGTAGATTGAGAAATGTGAACATAATTCCAATGTTTGCATGTGCACATTGGCTAGCTGAGGAAAACAAAGTGCATATTTGTTTCCTTGAGACTTTCCATCAGGAATCTTGGAAAGAAGATTCCTCTGAGGTGGCCAGAGGAAAGTGAGCAGTGAGCATTTTCACAGTCGTGGAAAGAACACAACCAAATCTGTCCTCTCAAAGGTCATTGTCCTATACATAAATAACTAAGCTTGAAACAATATGCTATCAATCCCTCATTCCCGTAACACTCACAGAGATGGAAACGAGTTTTGCTATGAGGTAGCATGTTAAAAGTAGTCACAATAAAATGTTTCTTTATTGTCATTTTACTGACTTAAAAATGTAAAAAGGCTTCGCATATACGTGTACAAATAATGCACCACACTATCTCAAAGATACTTTCCTGGTCTCTTAAACACTCTCTTTGCTGCACTCTCTTCTCCAATATAATCCCAGAGCAGCTTCCTGATGAGAGTTGTGCCAGTGCTGTTCAAAGTCTTGTGGAAAACACACCATACAGCTACATATATAGATATAAAGACTAAGTCTTAATATAGCAGGGAGAATGAGTAAACTCAGTATAATTTGAGGTTTTGTGAACATCATTAGCTATTTTTTTAAATTCTTGAGGTTTTGCAAAACTGAAAACCAAATGTCTTGGGTAGACAAAATGCCCTCTCCCTCCTAGCTTGGCTCAGTCCCCTGGACCTTGTAAGAAAGGGGAAGGCTCCTTGGCTCTTGCTCTCCTGCAGGGCCAAGTCCAGCCAAGTTGGAAGGAGATTCCATGGCAAAAGGAAACGGAGCAGTGCTTGCGTTGGCATTTTCTGCTTTAGTGACAGATTGAAACTTTTGAAGTCTTCTGAGTTCTGAAACATCAACAACTTTTTATACTGGAATTTCAAATTGTGATGAGCAAAGTTGGTGACTTCCTATGCTCGCTCTTCCTTCCTTTTTTTTTTTTGTGTTAACATTAGTGAAATTTGTCCACCTATACATTTGGCAGGGCTCCATTTATTGGATTCTGAGGGCAAATGAGCCAAATCCATGCCTCTTTGAATCGGCTGAAGGATCCTTCCATAGATATTCTGCAATCCCAGTACAGGACTCAGCAGATGGGATCCTGGTCTTCTAGTTTGACTTCTGAAATGTTTCCACGTGTCAGGGCAGGTTCTGTGGACCCACAACAGGGATCCATTCTCCTGTTCCATGCAGAGCATAGTGCTGGCAGCTGTGCTGGTACTCCTCAGTACGGTGACCATTTAATTCAAGAGTTGTTACTGGAGTCCTTGCTTTAGGAGATACTTCTCAGTCCTCTCAATGTGAGTGGGATCAGCCTAATAGTAAGGTTTCTTGTGTGCCACTTGCATTACCCTGAAGCAAGATTCCCTCCAAGAGGAGCATGCTTCAGTAAGCCCAGAACACCTTCCTTGGAATCAAAGGCGATGGTCCTTCTTATGGAGAACAGCAGGACCAAGGCGCTGGGCTCACTTGAGGAGCTGTTGACCGACCTCCAATGAGCACTTTACTAATGGAGTGGGGGAGGTGACTGGGGCAAGTCTCGCCTTTTATAGAATCATAGAATCAGCCAGGTTGGAAAAGACCTCTGAGATCATCAAGTCCAACCCTTGATCCACTACCACCATGGTTCCTAGACCATGGCACTAAGTGCCACATCCAGTCTCATCTTAAAAACCTCCAGAGAATCCACCACTTCCCTGGGCAGCCCATTCCAATGTCTGATTACCCTCTCTGCAAGGAATTTCTTCTTAATATCTAACCTAAACCTCCCCTGGCACAGCTTAAGACCACGCCCTCTTGTCTTACTGATAGCAGCCTGGGAGAAGAGACCAACCCTCACCTGGCTACAACCTCCTTTCAGGGAGTTGGAGAGAGTGATGAGGTCTCCCCTGAGCCTCCTCTTCTCCAGGCTGAACAACCCCAGCTCCCTCAGCTTCTCCTCATAGGACTTGTGTTCAAGTCTCTTTACTAGCCTCATTGCTCTTCTCTGGACCTGCTCCAGTACCTCGACATCCTTCCTGAACTGAGGGGCCCAGAACTGGACACAGTACTCCAGGTGTGGCCCCACCGGCGCTGAGTACAGGGGAAGAATCACTTCCCTGGATCTGTTGGCCACACTGTTCCTGACACAGACCAGGATGCCATTGGCCTTCTTGGCCACCTGGGCACACTGGCGGCTGATGTTGAGCTTCCTGTCAATCCAAACTCCCAGGTCCTTTTCTGCCTGGCACCTCTCCAGCCACTCTGTGCCCAGCCCGTAGCGCTGCATGGGGCTGTGTTTATTTCAGCAGCTGTGCAATTTACAAATACAAAGGATAAAAGTGATAGGGAATTGAGCCCTCGGGAAGGCCAGCTTTTGTCGCGGTGGCGGCAGGAGCACCGAGCTCTCAGCCATCCGGGTGCCGCTAAGCCCCAGGGGGTGCCAGGCCAGGCCAGAGGGGCCGAGGATGCGCTTCCCGCCCACGGGAACCGGGCTCGGGACGCTCCGACGGCGGGTCCCGGCCGCGCTCACGTCTCCGCTGCCGGGGCCTGGCGCCGCCTCCCGGGGGCTGCTCTGCGCCGGGGCGGCCGCGCTCGGGCCCCCGCCACACCGACGGGCGCTCGGCCGCCGCTCCCGCCCCTCCGCGCCGCTCCGCTCCCCGGGGGGAGGCCACGGCCGCTCTGCCGGCCTCCCGCACCGCCCCTGCACCGCCCGCCGAGGGCGGGCCCGGGCTCGCGATGGCCCCGCAGGTAGCCGAGGTGGGGAGGGGGCGGTGGGGGGTTATGTCACCGCCGCGGAGGGGCGAGCCTGGGGCGCGCCCCGGCGCCGCTGATTGACAGCGGGGCCCAGCCCGCAGCCCATAAAGGCAGCGGCGCGGGGCGCGGGGCTGTGGAAGGACTTGCGACGGCGGCAGCGGTAGCATCGTATCGCGCTCCACTCCCCAGCGGCCTCACCCCGGGAGAGCCCCAGCGCACCGTCGGCTCCTCCATGCCAGGTGAGGCGCAAGGCGGGGAGGTGTCGTGCCCCGCCGCGAAGGTCCCCGGGGGGCGGCTGCCGCTCGGCGTGGCCGGGGAAGGCGGCGGGGACTGCTCCGCCCGCCGCCCGGCCGGAGCTCGCCGTGGGCAGCCGCCCGCGCTGCCGTCCCCGTGGGTGTTCGGGGAGCAGGATGAAGGGAGCGGCCGCGGGGCAAGGGGCCGGGGGCGGTGTGCGGCACCCCCTCTGCCCGCAGCAGCCCTGCCCGCCTCCGTGCCCCCCGTCCGGGCAGGGACCGACGGGGAACCGCTGAGTGCGAGAGGGGAGGGAGGCGTCCTGGCGCCTGACGGTAGTTGAGTGTAGCGGTGGTACCCTGGGAGTGACAAGTAATAAGGGTTCCCCATAGGACAAAGAGAATGCAGACAGTAAGAGGTGGCGGTATCCCTGAGTCCTTACAAAAATGTGTGGAGTTGGCAGTGCTGAAGTGATTTGGCTGTACCGGAGGACTGGATGCCTGCGCATTCCGGGGAATGCTTCTGCTCCATTCATTGTGAGTGCAGACACATATGGAAATGCAATTATGTGGCTCATAACTGCATAGTGCCAGACGGCAAAACCAGCATCACGTTAAAAGTCACTTTATCCAGCGATGGGTGGGTATGGAGAATTGCATGAATGAATAAATTATATATATACCTATATATATACACACACACAAGAAAGAGAAGTTTTTGTGCTGGTACTGAAAAGTACTTCTATTACTCAGAACCAACATCTAGTGAGATCCCATTATCCTACAAGGATTTTTAGCTGAATATTGTGCTCCAAAGTAAAGGTATAGCTAGCAATCTACTGTATCTCCTGTAGTATCATCTGGTCTCTGCCAGCTACTGAAATTTTGTGGACAAAATAATAATGTATATTTCTGTACTTCTTTCCTTTTTTTTTAATTAAAGGCATTTAGATAAAATGGAGCTTTATCATCCATAATTCCTCTTCCCTTCACTTGATGTTGTTTTATTTCTAGCATCAAGAATAGTCCCAAAATTAGTATTACAAGAATCAGACAAGATAAAAATTATGATTTTATATGTATAGTTGCTGTTTATGGCATTTCATGACGTAAATTAAAATATTTGAAGTTGATAAATATTATTTCTCTAATATGTACTACGTTTTGGTTTATTCATAGGAGTAATGCTGCAGAGGAGAGGGCTGTTGTGGCTTGCTGTCTTGATAACCCTGTGGGTTTCCTCAAATGCTCAGGGTAAGTTCTGACACTTCTTAACTAGATATAGAGTAACTTTCAAAGCTAAAAGTTGGTGTAAAATGTTGGCTTACCTGAGCTACAATGGGCAAAGTAATCATAAAGGATTATTTTAGAAGTGCCTGGATTAGTTTTGGTAGGTGTGTCCTACCAATGAAGATTCCTCAATAAATATCCAAAAATTGCTGTCTTTAAAAATTATTGATCAAAATATATATAATCTCAGAAATAATTGCTGTTATACTTTTCTGTGCAGTGGAAATGTATGGTGAAAGCAACATAAACAGAATCACTGAGTAGGATGGACATTTTAAAAAGACAGAGGTAGAGAAATAGACATCTACAGACCAAATATAAGTAGAATGAAAATTGACACAGTGCCAGACCTTCATTTATGTCTGACTTCTTGGTTGGTATCTTTAAAAAACAAATCCCTTGCTTCCTGTTGTCATGTAGCCACATGGATTCCCGTAATTTGAAATTGCCTCAGCTTCCATATCCATTCATATAAATTAAAAATATTTAATGAATAAATTGCTGCAGGCATCCATGTGTAGGCATATACATGGTATGCAGCGTGTATATATATATATACAAGTGTGTACTATATAGTGCTATAAAATATAAAGCCACGTTTTATTATATAATCAAAAGTATTTTTATCTGGAGAGAATTGTCATGTAGATGAAAATGACAGGAAGAAAATATGATTCACTTGCATGCTAGTAGCAAAAGTTCTGTTTGTGGAAGTAGGAAAGTACTGTGTTTACTCTGCTGGTCCTTTCATCTGTCATATGATTGCAGTTACTGAGTATAATGTGCAGAGTTGTTTCTTGTAAAACTTTTTGTAGACACATTGTCACACGCTGTTAACTTTTTTCAGATGGTGACAAGGAAGAGGAGACTACCTTTGATTTATTTCAAGTCAGTAACATAAACCGAAAGACAGTCGGAGCAAAAGTGTTTCGGGGTCCAGACCCCACTGTCCCAGCGTATCGTTTCATTCGGTTTGACCATATACCTCCATGTAAACCAGAGAAATTAAAAAAGATTGTCAGACTAATACGACAGAATGAGGGCTTTATCCTTTCAGCCACCCTGAGGCAGGACAGGCAATCCAGAGGCACTATCCTTGCTTTAGAGGGTCCTGGCATCAGTGAGAGGCAGTTTGAGATAATTTCCAATGGCCGGGCCAACACCCTGGACCTTATCTATTGGGTGGATGGCTTCCAGAATGTGATTTCCCTGGAAGACGTGGACCTTGCTGACTCACAGTGGAAGAACCTCACCATGCAAATAACAGGGGAGAACTACAACCTCTATGTTGGCTGTGACCTTATTGACAGCTTCATCCTGGAGGAGCCTTTCTATGAACAGCTGAAAGCAGAGAACAGCAGACTGTACGTGGCAAAAGGATCCATTCGGGAGAATCATTTCAGGGTAGGTGACCTGCAGAAGCTTAGGTCTCTGGTGAGGTAAGAAGGTAACTGCAAGTAGTTTGAGAAGATGCAATAGGCGCAGGTTTTTTCTAGCACCTCTTGGATTTGGTGGGGTCACAGGTGTTCTCAAGCAGACTTTCTTCAGAGTGTGTTTTCATTAATTGCGGGATCTGTGTTCTGTGAATTTGGGGTTCCTGAAAGCAAAGGACTGGTAAAGCAAAGTCGAAGTCCAGGAAAAGTGTACAAAACCAATTTTTGGGCTTTCCTATGCAACCTTCCATTTTCTTTTCCAGATGTAAGACTCCTAGACATACTGCATTTTTGTGGTGATTTGTAGAATTCTTTGCAAATTTTTTTAAGAACTGTTTTTCCGTTGAAATCTATCTATTCCAATCATAAAAGCATATCAATATTTTTATTTCTTATTTGAAAGAAGAAGAAAAAAGTGAATTTTTAATGGAGCTGAAGTATGTGGTGTTGGTCCATTCCTTAACAGAACATCTTGGTTTGCCATTTTGAACATTTAATTTCAATTTAAATTGAAAAAAATTAAAAAAGAAGACAAAATAAATAGAATAAAATGTTTTGATCAGCCCTGTGAATGAGGGTTTTTTTTTCCTTTTGTGGAAAGCATTTAAAATGAAGCAATTATAAACTTTCTGGTTTTCCTGTCAAATGAAAGTTACCTTCTGCCTCATATAGTGATGTGATCTGGCCCAAGTGCTTTAAGGATGACATCTTTTCACTGACAGCTGAAATCAAACTTGAACTCATGGCTTCAAAAATGTCAAAAAGGCTTTCTTTCTCATCATGTTGTGCCATCTAGTTTTCAACCAGAGCGTGACATGCTGGAGTGGTTCCATGGGGTGACCAGTTCTGGCAAGGACATCAGAAGTTGTTGCCCACAGCTTCTGTGACTAAATTTCTCCATCAGTTGTGCTTATAGAGTTGATTCTGAAGCTGTACTGTTAAGTTGGTTGCTGAAACAATCTGTTTTTTAATTATTTTTTTTCTTGAGGTTTTTTTTAAGTGAAGTAGATACAGTCTGGTTTTATAGTGTTGTGTCCGGGTAGTGTCAGCACAATTGAGGAAGCAGTGAACTATGGTGCCTGGGAATAACTGGCTAAGGATGGAAGTGCAGTGGTGAAGGAAAGTTGTCTCTGACCTCATGATTAATGTCTTTTAGACCTACAGTCTGAATTTCACTGTGAAAATGGAGATTTGAGCTCATAGCAGATTAATAACTTTTATAAGAACTTATTTCAGAACATACCTAGTTTTGTTGCTTTTAGTTCTGAAATTGTGTATAACAGAACCATAAACACTTTTTTCTGTGTATGTCAGGTTTAATGCTTTGTAGACTGTTTTTAATATATTTACTTATAGCTGAATCCAGTCAGTAGCATGGGAGTGAAACAGATCAGTTATCAGTTACTTCCAAATTGATCGTGCTGTTTTTAATTGTTTTTTAAATTGTTATTACAGGGTCTTTTGCAAAATATTCAGTTAATCTTTGATACTTCAATAGAGGATGTTCTGCATAAAAGAGGATGCCAGAGAAGCCAGTCAAGTAAGGCTTTTTTTTTGTCTTATTATACTGTTCAGTTGACTCTGAAAATTAGAAATCTCAGTGGTGACATATTATCCTAAAACAGATCCCTTTGAAATAAAAAAGAGAATGAATTGCTTTGTGGTGGTAATAGAAGCATATTTTTAGCTATCTTGAAATACCATTTCTACTCTCTAGCCTACTATTTTAGTTCATGTTGCTTAGGTTTACACCTTTGAGCCTCTTGTTTTTGAGAGAAAAGCTGTCGAGCAAGAAATTAACAGAAATAGAAGGAAAAAAAGCATATGTGTAAAAATATCTACATTCTTCGATGAGTTTTCTGTGATTCTTTGAGCACAAGACAAGTAATGTTGCTTCTGAATTCTGCTTCTGACTGTCGGTGGGTGCATGAACTAGTCTGCCAGTCTTAGAGACACTGAATTCCTTGGCAATAACTTCGTTGACTGGAAGAAGCTTTGGGTTTGAATCCCAAAGTATTGTTAATCAAAACAACCTCAGGAAAATAAGAAATAAAAGGAAGAGATATGGAAAGCATGTGTATGACAGGCTGACGTGTTCTTGTTAGTCCCATTCATGCTGACCTCACCAGGAGGGGAGCACTCTGTGTGTAGGAGTGTATTGGATTCCTCATGAAAGGATTGTGATTAATTGTCAAGTATGTGCTAAGGTTTGTACTCCAGCTCCTGAAAAGTTCTGTCTATTTTACTTCCCATTATCTGTAACTGACAAGAATCAGAGCTAACTCTATCAGAGGAATGTGGTGGGTGCACAAGCCACTCAGGACTTCAGGGTTTTGTTTGAAACTCCTGCCATCTGAAATACCATGATTTTTGTCACTTTGTTAAAACGTGTGACATAGAGCCAATCAGTTAAGCAGACGAGCTCAAGTTTTTTCCTTGTTTATGCAAAACCCAGAAATTAATCCATAGCAGGTCTTGACTCCTTCAAAGGGAGACAGAGTGTTGAGATTTTGTAATAAAAACACTCTAGAAGGTATATAAATGTGTGTATGTGTGTATATATATATATGTATCTATAGGAGTGTGTATGCCTAGAAAAATTAACTGAGCTCTCTAGTCAATTTTTAAATGTTGATAAAGAATCTTGATTATTTCGTATGTTTCAGGGGTGTGTCCTGGTGCAGGATCTTAGTTACAAGTGTGATGGTGTATTAGAAATGAGTCAAGTGGGCTAGAATGGAAGTGGTCTTAGATAGCACAGGCAAGAAGACATGGCCTCATATTGGTGGCTGTCATCTTTCCCAGCCAAGCTGCTTTCTGTACTCAGAAATTACTTGGAACTACTGATTACTAGTTTTCAACTTTGTTAGTGGAAGTAAATGCTTAAGAAGCAGAACTACTGTGGGAAAATTTAGGTCTAATTGTAGTCTGAATAAAAGGATGGTTTCACGAAGGATACAGTTAAGATATCCTTTGACATTTATCAGAGGAAACAGAAACCCTAGAAGTCAAGGTAGAACTTTGAGGACACATCCAGCAGTCAGAGGCAGAACACTCTCAGTCAAGTGGATGGGATCCCTAGGTGTAGGTGGATTGCAACAGGAAAGCCAGTGAAAGTCAATGTCTACAAATCTTTTATATTATTATTGGTTGATTACCACAAAGGGAAATAGTGTGACCAAATGTTTTGAAATATCACTAAGCAGAAATGGGATATCACTATACTTCTACTATGAAGAGGAAGCCTATGGGAGCCTAAAAGAATAATTTGAGTTCTGATGCATACCTTAGGAGGAATTCTTGTACTATTTAGCTGTTGCAGCTATAACCAACAGATAATATTTTCTTAATGTATTTTTTATCACATCTGTCAACTACTGAATTTTCAGGTCCGATAAATCATACAGATTTGGATTTTTTGTTTTATCCTTCCTGGAAAGTATTTAGCAAATAGTTCAATTCACAGTATTTTTATTTTTACTTTGCAACACAAAGAGAACATTACAAGATGGAAATTTCTTGTGCAGCAACAAAAAGAAAGCACACTGGTTTGAGGCCATCAAAATTACTTGAGACAATTGTTCTGTGCATGTCTGATTTTCTGACATTTCCTGTCCAGCTTAATTACAGAATCAAGAATGGGTAAGTTTGGAAGGCACCACAGTGGGTCTTCTGGTCCAATGTCCTTGCTCCATCGGAGTCATTCTAGAGCACATGGAGTATCTCCAGTGAGGGAGACACCACAACCTCTCTGGGCAATCTATTCCAGTTCACAGTCACCCACACATAAAGAAGTTCTTCCTCATATCCCAGTGGAACTTCTTGTGCATCCTTTTCTGCCTGCTGCCTCTTGTCCTATTGCTTGGCACTGCCAAGAAGAACCTGGCTCCATCCTCTTGACACCCACCTTTTAGATACTTATAGACATTGATGAGATCCCTCTCAGCCATGTCTTCACAAGACAATAGGCTCAGATCCCTCAGCCTGTCCTTGTAAGGGAGATGCTTGAGTCCCTTAATTTTCTTTGTAACCCTCTGCTGGAACTGCTCCAGGAGCTCCATGTCTCTCTTGTACTGAGGAGCCCAGAACTGGACAGAGGACTCCAGATGTGGCCTCACCATGGCTGGGTAGATGGGCAGGACAGTTCTTATCTGTCCATCTCTCCAACCTATTGATGTCCCTATGAAGGGTTGTACAACTCTCTGGGGGATCAGCCACTTGTCCCAGCTTTGTGTCATCAGCACACTTGGTGAGGAGGCATCTACCTCTTCATCCAAGTCATTGATGAATGAGTTAAATGATTCTGGGCCCAGTTTTGAACCTTGGGGGACACTGCTTGTGACAATTACCACAGGTGAAAAGCCATGGGTGCTATGTTACTGACCACAAGGTACGTTTCCCCATTTTGATGGCCCACTTGTTGAGCTGAGGTATGGGCACAAAGATGCTATATTTGTGTGAATGTCCTGTAACAGCAAGGCAGATGTTACCAATGAAGTGCCCTCAGCTTCGAGTACAAAAAAAAGGGACAGGACTGTGTTTTTCCAGTGTATCTTTCATCCTAATACGAGAATGTGAGGTATGGTGAAATGGTAGCTTGGGATTGCTGTTGGGTTGAGGGTAGGAAAGTATGTCTGTAGTGTGGTGGCAGGAAATCCTTTAGGCAGGATTTATGTGCAGCACTGGATAGGAGAGATGATAAAAACATGCCTAAAAACATCAATAAAATCCCTTCTTGAGCAATATCAACAGAATGTCATTTGCATATGTGAAAGGATTCACATTTTGCTCTTCTGGTTTCTCATTTTAAAGATAATCATGTGGTCCTTAGGAAATTAGCAGGAAGCCAGCAGCAGAGAACTGATTTCCCAGTGATCCTCAGGCATCTTATTTCAGTTACTGCCAAGTACCAGTAGGAAGCGTGGATTTAGTTCTTCTAACATAGTTTTGGTTTATGTTTCCTGCTGAGATTGCAGCTTTATTAATGTCCTCAGAATGTTCCGGTCAAGGCACACTCCATGTTGGCTTGAAAAATATGAAACTAATGACCTGAGAAGTGCTATGGGAGGATCTGAGAAATCTAGTGTTTCAGTGTGGTAGGAAAATTGCATTCTTTCCAGGGAATCAAAAAGCAGCTGAAGTAAACTGTTATGACACAGAATTCTGGTCTACTATGTGGTTTTCTCCCATCCTATAAATGAAGCTGCACAATTATTTCAACTTTGGAAAACTGCAAATAATTTTTTGTAGACCTTGGCTAGTGGTAGATGCTTCATAGCTAGTTTAAAAGCACATCAAGCCAATGATTTTAACTATGGTTAAGAAGTAATCATTTAATGTCATATTATGGGTTAGTCCTTTGTTCTTTTATTTCTAGCCTTCTAAATGAATGAAGAGTACTTTGTTCCCATTTTCATTTCCTTTTGTATTTAAATATACACTTTACATTGCATGGTAAAGCACCAAATCAAGCCCTTAAAATTTTGAAGCCTTGCCACCTTCTTTGACTTGTCAACACAGAATGGTATTGGGGTGTTTTGAATCATGTGTTTTATGACACACATTCCTGTGCTGATTGTTTCTTTTTAAATTGCTATATCCTTTGCTTGCCTTTTCTTTTTGGTAGCCTTGAGCCATTCCAACATCACTAAATTTGGTAAATAAATCTTTACTGAGAGATGGGGCAGTGTGGATTTCAGTATAGCTGATACCAAATTTGAGTGTACAACAGAGCACAGACTGTTTTATTTAGTAATCTATGTGCTTTTATTATTAATTAAAAATTATGTTTTCTGTGATACTATTTTTCATAAATTTGCTGTAGACAGGGATGTCTTTTAAAATAGTATTAGATTATGTCCAGTTCTCCCTATATAATGCATGCAAGGTCCTGTTTTAATTACAGTTTGCCTGTTGGAGGAGTGTTTGGAATGACAGATCAAATATTCTGTCTGATCTTAGCTTGATCTCCATTTCACTTCAGAATGAAACTATTATTATAAGAGCTTCTCTGAGTTTAACACCAGGCAGTGCAATATAGAGCAGCCCAAAGTCTGGTATAAATTACATAATGGCCCAAATTTGATCTGGGTCACTATGGAGTTTATGGATGGAACAAGGATAATTTTCTGGAAGAAAACTTTCTCCTGCCTTTTTCTCTGCATCAAGAAAATGTGATAGGTCATGAAAAAATCCGAAACCTTTCATGTCGCTTGAGTAGATAAAATGGGTTTGCTTTTTTGATACTGTGTTGTTTTGTTAGCCTTCTTCATAAATGAATGTGTTGCAGTGCCAACAGTTTTAAAGTGAGGGCCACGTGAGACACAGCTTGGCTCTTAATTTTGAAAAGAGAAAGCCTATAATTGGAACCAGCTGACATCTAACCCCCTCTCTTTTATTCATGGGTATAATAAGCATGAAGCTGTGCCAAAATAGATGTATTTAAATCCTAGCCATGGGTGCCAATCTGTGATTTCAGCAGGAATCTATAATCTGTTGAAGAACTTTGTATATGCTGCTCTTCCCTTTCCTTCTCTTGCTACCAGCTGAAGTGAACACCATCAATGAGAGCACTGAAATCCTTCACTTGAGCCCTGCGATCACAACGGAGTATGTGGGTGAGAAACCAGGAAAGGCTGAGTTTTGTGACCGCTCCTGTGAGGAGCTGGGATCAATGTTCACGGAGCTCACTGGCTTGCGCATTGTGGTGAACAACTTAGCTGATAATCTCCAAAAAGTGGTAGGTACCTGTAAGTCTGAAAAACTGAAAGAGGCCTGCTGTGAAGTGCTCTTTCCTTCTTGTTTTTACACCAAAGACAGTTAATAGAGATCTCTGTATTACATGTGTATACCTGTTGGTATACCTACATGATGTAGAGGAGTCGTGTTTTCATTGTGACTAGTTATGCAGTTCTTGAGTATAGCATTTTAATGAAGGCTTGGTTTTCGTGGACTGGATTTAAAAGAGCGCACACATGCATTCGTACACAGGGGAAATCAATCCTCTTAAAGGTTACTGCAGGTTTGGAAATTGAAAGCTAGCAATCCCAGCCTTGCCTGTGTACCATTAAAGCATTGTTACCATGCTTATATCATTTATGATTACATCAGTAAGTGGCTACACAGGGTACCTAACTAAACTGTAAGTAAATGCATGGGATTTTCATAGTTGAAGTATGATGGCAACATTTTACAGAAGTCCACCCCTCTTCTTATTCTGAATCAGTTAATTATTTCTGAAGGAATTTTATTACTGTGCCATATGTCTCAGGACTAAAAGCTTCTCATCTAAAAATGAGATATACTAGAGGAAAGCAAAACTTCTAAGAACAGATTTCCCTTAATATTGTGTGACTGTGTTTGTACCATTACTAGAGGAATTGCTATGCAGTATTACGATACTCGAGATCATCTTCTTCATGTACAGAAATATGTGAAAATATACATTTCTAATGGAAGAATTAAATCCAGTGGTGTCTCAATTTGTTTAGTTAAAACAGTTTACTTACAAAGTACACAATTTGTTTTCATTTACTTCATCTTCTAGTCTGAAGAGAACCAAATTATGTGGGAATTGATTGGGCCTAACAAAACACTGAAGAACCAGTCAGTTTGCTGGCAAGATGGTCGTGTCTTTGCAGATAATGAAAGCTGGATTGTAGATAGCTGCACCAAGTGCACCTGCCAGGTAAGGTTTTGGAAACAGTCATCTTCTCTGTAGAAATGGATAGCAGATTTAATCCGGCTCAGCTGTGCAGGTCAGGTCATATTTACTCAGGTCTTGTCCTGGACTTACTGATATTTGTAAAAAGTAGTCTCCATATCCATGACAGTTAAATCAAAGAATTTCCACATGTGAAACTTTCCCAGATGCCCACCTTCATTTGCCTCAGTATGTGAGCATAAGTCAGTAAGTTGATTTCTTTGCCTGTAGGATTCTAAAATCGTGTGCCATCAAATCACCTGCCCAGCAGTCTCCTGTGCTGATCCATCTTTTGTTGAAGGTGAATGCTGCCCAGTCTGCTCTCACTGTGAGTATTTAGCCAAAGAGAAAAATAGTCTTTGGCAATATTTAAAATCATTACCAGTGTTTTGGAAAAGTCAAAACAACTAAGACGCCAAGGCAGGTAAGATCAAATATAAAACATTTACGTAAACAAAGATCAGATGAAGTAACTTGGCTTCTTGAAGTTACCTTCTGGAAGAGTTGCTCTCTCTTCAGCGATTATATTGGTTGCTTAGAATTAAACTGATAATCTGCTTAACTGGGTTGGACACAAAACAGTAAAAGCATCCTTCTCCCCCTTTGTGTTTTCCAAGGCTGGACATTCTGATTTTTGTTGGTTTGTAATAGCACTGTCTCCTACTGTTTCTTTTCCATACTACCTAATTAAAACAGACTAACATGTTAGGATATCTTCTTAACTCCTTATGGAGGATGTTTAAGTTTCAGACCAGAAGTTTTATGCAGTTTGATGCAATATTTATTGAGTGCAAATTATTTTTTCTCCCTACTGTCATTCTGTTACTCTGTTTTATTTCTTCTCTGTCATATATTCTCTTTTTGGTGTATTGCTTTATGTATAAATCTGGACTAGCTGGACAGTGTGCTCCACATTTGTGACAGTATCACAGACCATGAATTAGACTTTGGACTGACAGTAGTTTTAAGAACTTCACTAATTAATTGACTTCAGTGTGGGTTCATTACGTTTCACTTTGTGCCTGACAGGTCTGTTACAGAAGAAAATGGTTGCTTAGATGTTCTAAATAAAAATGCATTATAATATACTTGGAAGGTTTTTTCCCCATTCAGAGCACAAGGCATATTCTTACAATGTGCTCTTAATCATGTTCACTGTTATCTAGTGTTCAAAGGTGGGGCCACATCTCATCATACTGACCTATCTTCTGAAGTCAAAGGCAGCTGGGACTTGAGTTTTTGGCTCAGTCCATTCTAGAGATAAGATATTCTTCCTCTAGAGATCAGTGCCTTGTGCAAACACACTGCACGCAAGTTCATAAAGATTCAGGATTCTTATCTGCACTAACCTCTCATTATATTAAATCATAATTCCCTAATTTCAGTGGCAGCTTGGGAAAGCAAAAATAGAAAAGGAGAGGTCTAAATGATAAAGTCCATATTCTACAGAAAAAGAGAAGTGAAAATCTTCTGAATAGGATAATAGAGCAACTTTTGAAACTAAGCACTTTTTCTTACCTTTTGCTCTGCAGCTGATGACAGTGAGGAAGGCTGGTCACCGTGGTCAGACTGGACAAAGTGCTCGGTTACCTGTGGCTCTGGGACTCAGATGCGAGGAAGGTCATGTGATGTCACCAGGAGTGAATGTACAGGTCCACACATCCAGACAAGGATGTGCAGCTTTAAGAAATGTGACCATCGAAGTAAGTAATAAAATTTCTCCCTTTTTAAAAGCTTCTTCGGACAAGCAAAACCAAGCTTAGTCAGGGCAGTACATACTTAAACACTCATATATGCATAGTTAAAGTAGCTCTGTTTAGATTCTGTGTCATCTTCCCCCTTTCAAATAATCGTCCTTTTTCCTGACAATTTAATGGGTATGTTCATTTTGGACTCAGCTCTTTTAAGCAAAAAGATAGTGAGTGATCCTTTCTTCAGCATAATGAACTGGAGTCTCTTGTTTGAATTCAGTTTAGAAACTGAAATGATATACGGAGCCACATTTAGATCTGCCATTCATTCATGGTTATTGGCCCATTCCATTAGCTTAGTTGTGTTTAGGAATGCAATAATCATGGAAGACTTTTGCAAAATATCAAATTGCTTTTATATTTAAGGCACTTAGAGGGATCATACTCCAGAAGTGTAGTTGATGCTATTGCAGGTATGTGCTATATTGAGGCTAATATGGTACCCCTGACAGCATCTAACAGCTGACGCTGCTAGATGTCCAAATATGCATTTTAAACAAGTGTTTGTTTCATTGAACTGAGTTATTTTTAAGTTAAATATCTAATATCAATTTTAGTCATATGTTGGTCACTGAAATTCCTAAGAAAGCTTTACTTGAAAGCACGCTGGGCTTTGTAAATGACAGTGACAGGGAAGAGATTGGACATACATCAAATGTAGTGGGAGGCTCATTAGAAGGTTAACTTCACAAGTGAGTTTCTAGTAGCGCTGCAAGTGGGCTATTTCCTTGAGTTTTACACTTTTCTCTGACAGTACGTCAAGATGGTGGCTGGAGTCACTGGTCTCCCTGGTCTTCCTGTTCAGTTACCTGTGGAGTAGGAAATATCACCCGCATCCGCCTCTGCAATTCTCCTATTCCCCAGATGGGTGGGAAAAACTGTGTAGGAAATGGGCGTGAAACAGAGAAGTGTGAGAAGGTTCCATGTCCAGGTATGTCTGTGGTCTTGAATCAAAAATGATGCAATAATATTCCAGCTGAATTTCTTCTTTATTCAGATCTAAATTACAGTGATTTTCTGTAACAGAAAATATAATTCTGGCTTATGAGTTAAATAGTACAAAAGGGTGCTTTGAAAATGAAGACAACAATGCAGTCAGAGATTTTGTAAATGTTCCAAGCTATAATTTGACTTTAAATAGTAAGAGTTTGAGAAATTTTCATTTTAGGAATTTATCTCTGCATATCCAGAAAAACCCCACTTTCTGTCTAAAAGGAAGCTGTCACTGTACTTGTTAAGAACAGACACAGAGTCCCCCAGTAGTCAGGCTTCTTTGAAAGTATGCATGCATATTTTAGACATAGTCACCACATTCAGTTGTTATTATAATTCTTTCTTACTCATCTACACTTTTAAACCTTTTTAGAGACCATTCATTCCACTCACTTTCGCTTTCCTTTCATGTCATTTTTCCACACTTTTTTCTCTTTGTACATCTACCTTTGTTCCTTCCTTTGTTCAGCCTTTCCTTTCTACTAACAGGATATGAGCTTGAAACTGATGTCAGGCTTCTAACCCAATAGTACTTGAATAGCTAAAAGCACTTCATCTGTTTTTTGACCTATCTATGCATGTGAAGTTAGTGAAAGTTTATTTAGTTAAGGATGCACACCATTGTCTATATGTTTGGGGTTTTTTCAGTACCAAGCACAAACAATTTGATTCAAAGGTGTTTGTATTTCAAGAAAATTCAGAATTGATGACAACAGGATCAGTAGAATTTTACTAATATAAAACATGCAGAAGCGTCATTGAAATAAATTATTTATACTCAATCAAGAAGTACTATTGAAGATACACTGACGAATGTATTACAAAACAAGAATAATAGTTACAACCTTACTGAGCATAAGCCCTACTGTTGCTGTAAAAAAAGAGCCATAGATCTCATATTTGGCTTGGCAGAAGTTTTATCCTGTGGTCACACCTTGCTTTCTGTACAAAGTGAAAACTTAGCAGGGAGCTTTGAAGACATCATACTGGTTCTGATCAACTTAAATAGAAATACACCGTGCCAGTTGGCATGGCATGCTGTCTTTATTGGCCAAAAAATTCCTGTAAAGCAGTTGGGTATTTTTCATTTGTTTGTTTGTTTCTGAAATATTGCTATCTCAGTGCAAAGCTCTGCCAGCATCTGTCTATGTACATAATGAGAAACTGTCTCCAGTTTCTCCAGGGATCTGAAGAAAGAGTTGTTGTCATTGGCACCAAATGTTGTCCCCACTATATTGCCTGTGATGCTCTTCTCTTCTGCATCTCTTAGTGAATGGCCAGTGGGGTCCTTGGTCTCCGTGGTCTGCCTGCACTGTTACCTGTGGAGGAGGAATTCGGGAGAGGTCTCGCCTCTGTAATAGTCCAGAGCCACAATATGGAGGAAAGCCATGTGTGGGAGATACCAAGCAACATGATATGTGCAATAAGAAGGATTGCCCAATTGGTTGGTATTTAGTCATTCGTTATTCATTCTGAATAGTTAATGATGCTGTTATTTCTTTAACAGGTAATTATGAATTGACACTACAGAAATCCACTAATTACACCTTTGTTTCAGTAAAGGATATTTAACTATTTTGGGTGCTGTTTAGTGGAGTTTTATATATATTCTTGATACCGACTTTTCCTGAACAAGTATTCATTTCTGAAATAGGAATTCAATATGCTCTAGTGTATTCAGCTGGATGTAGCAATCTGTAGTCTTTTCATATTAAATCAATAGTATATTAAATGCACTTAATAACCCTAATTCTAAGGGTTTTCATAAGAGTCTGTTTCATCAGGTGTCATTTAAGCTAGTGAACAGAGAATATCTGTTTCTTAAATGAAGTTTTAAATGCCTTTTATGCTCGTTACTTAATTTACACTTTTGTGTGTCTTTACCAGATGGGTGTTTGTCAAATCCTTGCTTTCCTGGAGCAGAATGCAGCAGTTACCCAGATGGGTCTTGGTCATGTGGGCCATGCCCAGCAGGATACCTTGGCAATGGTACTGTCTGTCAGGATCTTGATGAGGTATGGACTTGTTTCCATTAACATTAGGAAATCACCATGAAATTTTCATTATCTAGGAATTACGCAGACATCTAATTGTTTTCCTCTTTCTTTCCTTACCTGCAGTGTATAGCTGTGTCAGATGTCTGCTTTAAAGTGAATCAGGTCCATCGCTGTGTTAACACAAATCCAGGTTTCCACTGCTTGCCGTGTCCTCCACGCTATAAAGGAAGTCAGCCTTATGGAGTAGGGCTGGAAGTTGCCAAGACAGAGAAACAAGTAAGTGATGTTGAAGAGAATTTAATGGCTTTGAAACTGAGTAATTCTCAACTGAATATATCTGTTAATGACAGCATATGATAAACTTGGATACCAGACAAAAATAACCTGAGATAGATAACTGCTGTTCCAGAGTATTTTTGATTTGAGTAACAAAACACTGAATTTGGGGTTGGACATTTTAAGGGTTTTGTTTTCTCTAGACATCTGCACAGTTTCACCAAATGAGTTTAAAATTCCAGGAGCAAACATTTCCCTCCTTTGCACTTCTTTCACTGGGATGTGTATACCTATTCTGAAGATTGGAAACTAAAGAATTAGGATTGTCTTCATAAATATACCACTGTTAATGTTGATGCCATCAGACATATATGTCTGACATTCTCACTCCCTCAATTCCATTGGGCCAAAGCCTGTCAGTGGTGAAAGACAGCAAGAAGAGGAAGTGACATTGAAGACTGCAGTTAGATAGACGAAACAAAAACATTAAAAAGGATGTGATGGGATGCCTTCTCTTTGTTGCTGTTGAATCGGTCTGTGGTTCACTCAACGTATGAAGTCTACATGTGAAACATCTGTGTAAGATTCACAGATACTGTCAAGAAAATAAGCAAAGTGATAGGAAAGAGGTAACAAAAACTTACTGGAGGTGAACATGAGAATTCCTTAGGGTTTCTCTGATTTAAGAAAATAAGAGTCCTTGCATACTGTCAGGCAGAACACTAAAGGAAAGAGGTGAGAACTGTCTACTTTCTGTTGCAGTTCATTTCTGGGGATTGATGACATCTGGAAGAAGGCAGATAGAATTCTGAAAGTGTTAATCACTTTAATTGCTTGTTTAATAATGTCCACATTTTCCTCTGCTTTTTTTTAAATTATTTTCATTGTACACATTTGCTGGAGTTGTGAACTGACAGAGCAGTATGATTTACTAATCACAATTAAAACAAAGTTCCTGTCTTCAGGCCTCTAAATAACTGGCTTGATTTTGACAAGGGTGAGGCACACACAGCTCGCTGTGAATATCAA
The DNA here is from genome assembly GCF_003984885.1 of Neopelma chrysocephalum. NCBI lineage: Eukaryota > Metazoa > Chordata > Aves > Passeriformes > Pipridae > Neopelma > Neopelma chrysocephalum. The sequence goes on from NW_020897691.1 coordinate 8,179,600, forward strand.
AATTTAGTGAATATACTCTATCTTTTATAGGTCTGTGAACCTGAGAATCCATGCAAGGACAAGACACACAGCTGCCATAAGTCTGCTGAGTGCATCTATCTGGGCCATTTCAGTGATCCAATGTACAAATGTGAATGTAGGACAGGTTATGCTGGCGATGGACGCATCTGTGGTGAGGATTCGGATTTGGATGGCTGGCCTAATAATAACTTGATCTGTGCTGCTAATGCAACATACCACTGTGTGAAGGTAAGTGAAAAAGGCTGGTAAAATGCCATGTGATAACAAAATTTTCTTTTTCCTAAACAATTGTGAGTAATGCTTTTAATTTATGAAGCTGGTGGTTGCTTTCATTGACTTTTGACTGTTACAGCATGCTCATTTTCTAGGAGATGCTCTGAAATGTGTATTCACTTAATCCAGTAAGATCTATTAAGGGATTCTCAAAATTAAATCCAGAGTCCTCTGCTTTGGATTTCTTCCTACTCAGAGTACACGGAAGACTGGGATGCTTGTGAATAGAGTTAGCACACTGAGCAGGAGCTGCCTAAAGCATGGGCGTGGAGCACACAGCTAGTGAAAACCAAACAGGAATCTCTGGGCCCAGGTTGGTGTGAAATCCCACCTGCAAGGCTTTTAACAAGGCGTAGCCGCGTAAAGGCTACACTTCTAAATCCTTTCTTGAACTACTCCTTCCTTTTAAAAGGGTTAAGCAGACCACACTCTGTGAAAACTGGATTCAGAGCGTGAGATAATTTTTGACAATAGGACCCTAAGAGAAGAATGAATATGAATAATTGGACAGAAGAGTTCTCCTTATTGCAAAAGCTCAGGGGGAGAGGATGGGAGATTCAGCCTCTTTCACCCTTCAGAGATGTGAAGTCCCAACTCTCACCCTCCCCTAGGGAATGATCTGCCTGCCACCATTGGCTCTACACCTAGATCTTGTTGTGCAGCTGTGCAACTGTGGTGAAAAATGAAATATTACTATGGCAAGGAGAAAATAAGCAGCGGGGAGCCTAAAAATGGTGGCATGTAGGTTTAGCAATGCGTACCCGTTGTGGTGTGTTCCCTGGTTCCTCTTTCTCCATGTTAAAGTGATCTACCTCTAAACCCTCACGAAGTTCTAGCACGATAACTTTTGCTTTAAAAATGAGGAAAAGAATGCAAAAATGAATGAGTTCTAGCCCACTAAGTGGTTAAAACAAATACAGAGCAAGAGACTAGGAAAGTTTGAAATTGGGCTATTTGAGAGAATATGTTACTCATGTAATCCACTTGAAGCTGTGAATCTGAACTTTATCAGCCGAAGAGTTTCAGATATGGATGGAAATTTGAGCCCAAAATGTTGATCTTCCTCCCTGTAGCTGGTGTCTCTTTATTGTGGATTCAGCCAATTTGGCTATTGCAGTTCGTATATCCTTTTTTCGGTTCCTGTCATCAGAATCTGCAACGTGTTGACCCATGATGTAACACAAAGGATTAGCTTTTATTAATCCAGCATGCTGAACCCATTCAGAAAAAAACCTGTTTCCAAATATTGATTTGTGTTTTCTATATTATGTGTGTTGATCTCATAGACACAAGTACTTCATTTAAGGGGACCCCTCCTACCTCCCCAAAAATACCACATATTTTCAGGTCCTTATATATCCTTAAATATAAGGATATATAAATATCCTAGTTGAGTACTATGATTTTAAAAAAACTTCTTTCCTTGAGCTGATGAAGATTGAAAATTAACTTACCATCTTGATTAATTTGTTTCATAATTTCAAATTTTTTTTATCACTGGTAAGCAGTGTTGAGATGGACAGTTAAGACTGTTCACGGATATTTGGTAAAAATTTGTGGGTTTTGGTAATTATCACAGATTTTCCAGTTCTCTTTTTCTTAAATTATCTATTCTGTTAGAACCACTGAGATTGAAAACAGGGCTAGCAATCTTCCTATAATGTTCATTTTTTAGAGTATGTGTTACAAAGAAGATATTTCTGCAGTTTATTGGCAGATTCAATTTTGGGCTGAGGTATATCTGGAATGTGAGTAAAAATGAGACTAACGGTATGTTTTCCTAGATGTATTTATTCATAGCAAGTGGTAAAATTGCAATCCATTTTAACTGATTTCATTATTTTAAAAAGAAATGCATTTTAAAAGTTGAGCAAGCTATTTTACTTCTTAGTTTTTTCAGTATATCCTAAGACTTGCTCATTTAAAATAGTCATTCTTTATAAAACTGATAAAAATAAAGAGAAGATAAATTTACCTTTTGGTTTCAAAGCCATGGGAGTGCAAAGTTACTGTTTTGCAGAACAGTATAAAGACACTTTTTTCAAAACCCTTTCTTGCAGTGTTCCCCTTCATTGCTGTGTACTACTCCATTCCAGTAACTTTCCATATGAACAGCTATTTCTGAAGACCTTCTACTGGCTTGTATCTTTATTTTTCTGGCAACCAAACCTGCACATTTTTTATGTAATCTTCAATCATATTTCGTGAATTATCTATAAAAAGTTGATGTAAGAGTGCATGTCTGTGGATGTGGTGTGTTTGTTCTCTGCTAGTTTCTTCTAAAATTTACTGGAAACATCATTTTAATAGGAGCTGAGAAATAGAATGATTTGCAGATGCATATCAATTACTTTACAATATGAAAACAGCAAATGAACTACTATCTCTGGCAGCAAACAAACAGGCACTTTAAAAAGTGTTTGTGACTGATTGCTTTTGTTTTATAGTCTCTGGTGTACCATATCTACTCTTCTGCTCAGGCAAGTTATTCTGACATAATGTAAACATAATGTATTGATTATTTATTTTGGCTAGGATAACTGCCCCCTTCTGCCTAACTCTGGCCAAGAAGACTTTGATAAAGATGGTAAAGGAGATGCCTGTGATGAGGATGACGACAACGATGGTGTTGAAGATGACAAAGTAAGATGTGTGTCTATCTGGAATACATTTGACCTAAACATCTGGTTTTAAGGAAAACCATTACAATAGATGTGAACTTTATTGTTCAGAGGTTCAGCTGAGTTATTCTGCACTGAAAGATATGTAGTGCAGAGTAAATCTGTGTTCAGTCAAAGAAGAGGGGCACTGTGCAGAGCAAAGCAGCCTGGGGAACCTGGGGATGAATTATGTTCCCTGTATCAGATTTCAGTTCAGTTTTGTACCTGAAAACAGTTTAATGGAAAGTGGCATTGGATTTTTTATGTTGTAATGGGAGAATGACAGATCTATTGTATTTGAAAAGCTGGTAAGTGTTAAATATGAGATGTATTAGAAACATGTTATGATGAATAAAAATAAACACAGCCAGCATCAAGGGGGAATGATGGGAGGAAAATACCCAGCCTGGTTCATACTTTCCTTCAGATTTTCCCAGAAGACTAAAGTTCAATTACCTGCAGAGCCTAAAAGATAGCCAGTTAATCTAAAACTGTTGTTCTTGTATATCCAGTAAAAAGACAGAGACGCTTCCAGAGTGGGCTTCACTCTGACTTTTCTGAGTGAAAATGACTCATCCTCTGAGTGAGGATGAGTGAATTGGTTTTAGAATTTTACTGTTCCTCTTTGTTCCCTTCAGAGGGAGCCTAGATGCTCTAGAGTTTCAGATGGTTAAAGCTAGCTTAGAGTTATGCTCATGGGTTCTCTATTTGGAATATTAAAAAAAAAAATCCAAAGAATAATTTGATAAAGTAATATGATTTAGTATGTATTTTTTTTAAATTGTAGCCAGAACTTCTTCTGTGAGCAGTATAAAATTTTAATTTGTCTCTATATCTTGTCTTTGATTATATAAAATGTATTCCTGGGGAATTTTAAATATTGTGCTAAAAAAAATATTTCCTAGTAATTTTTTTTTGTGTGTTAGCAGAGAAAAAGTAATTTAAAGACTTATTCTTTATGACCTCTCTCAAATTCGATGATGCTGATGTAGCCCTCATTCTCACTGCTTTGATTTGATTTTGTTCTTTGCTTTTCACACTGAGAACTTTCTCGTACCTGTGCAAAAGAGCATCTGTAATTTGGGGATTTGTGAAACATAAGCATTCTTCTTCTGGCAGACTTTGAAATTATAGACTAAACTGATAGGAAATTTTCAGAAGTCCATTAAAAGGAATGGTCTCAGGGAAAAAAATATTTTTGGTAAATGAGAGTATTTAATTTTAATTTTTATAAAACTTTTTAAATTTTATTATTGTGCAGAAGAACACAACCAACAAAACAGTCAATCCTTGTTTAAATGGAAAAATCAAAAGATGTGATATGAAATTGAAAATACTGACACTACTTTGTTCCAAAAAAAAGTCAGAATAACAGTTCTAGTTGTCTTTTTTGTGTTCCAAAAATTATAAAATGCAGCTAAATTTGGCCTGATTTTGCAACGTATTCTGATTTTTATTTTTTTTTAAATACATGTACCAGTGATGCACCTTTATTTAAGTATCTGAGTACAGATCCAGTTTAAAATCCCTGTTGCTCTCCTTGTGAGATTTGAAGCACAATTCACATGCTTTGTACAAAACCACAAAACCAGACAGTGAGCCAGGCTGTCCACATGCCATTCTGTTACCACCAAGATCTTCAGTGTAGGTACAGCTTGTCTATTGAAAAAATAATGGGTTAATATTCTGATTCTTGACCTCTGTTGAAGATGAACAAGAGTTACCACTTCATCGTATTCTCTCATGAGTTGTGATTTATATTGTGGAATCTTCTTTCTTTTTACTAGGACAATTGCCCTCTTCTGTTCAACCCTCGTCAGTTTGATTATGACAAGGATGAAGTTGGTGACCGCTGTGATAACTGCCCCTATGTGCACAACCCTGCTCAGATTGACACAGATAATAATGGGGAGGGTGACTCATGTGCTGTGGATATTGATGGAGATGGTATGCTTTCAGTTTTGAGAACTGAGTACTGTTCCAAAAGTGCACTTTGCTTTATGTCTAGTAAGATTGGCTACCTGCTTTTATACATGGAATAAAATTGTGTCTAGCAGCTCAAAAATGCAGGGGAAAAAAGAGAAGACTGAGGTTCATCTGTCCTATGTAGTATATTTGCCCATATAGTCCCTACATGACTATAAAGGATATTGTTGAAGAATAAATCACAGCAAGTCTTTTATCAGTGTAATCTTAAAAAAAAAAAAAAATCTTTCATTTATCTGTGTTCCAAAGTAATCAGGGTCTAATATAACACTTCTGTTGACTTTTCATTTTCCTTTGAGGGAGGGGTAAGAACATCGGAACATTCATGTGGTTAAGACAATATCCATAGGAAAATAATCTGCTTTTCTATGAATGTATGCAAAGCTCACAGGAATCCAAAATTATTAAAGATATTTATTTCATCTACCAGTACATGCCTATATGACCCTGATTTGATGAGAATTAAAAAGGGGAAAAACACTTAAATATCTCTCAAAAATCATATCCCTGCAGCATTTAAAGTGTATGAGAATCCAGAAATACTAAAAGTTGAAGAAATCTAGTTTTGAGTTTCCTTCAGTAATGTTTTAAACTTTTGGATGCCTATCTGACTTCAGCTTCTGAACATTTTCTTCTTCTGATCATCAGGGCCATAATAGTACTGATGGTAGTTCTGCATTTGAAGAAAAATGTAATCATATTGTTATTGGCTGAAAGGTTACACAAATATCCAGGGACCATATAAAATAGGAAAGGGTCCTTGTATCTTTTCCAGACAGATATATCAATATGTGTTCGTTTCTTTTAATCTTATCATAATTCTGAAGGAGATTGTGGGTTTTTTAATAAAGTTTCCTGAGGAAGAGCAGTTTCTTTTGAAACTTTGGCATGCTATACAATAAATGATGAACATGTTCTGGTAAAATTAAATTATTTAATACTGAGGCAGCTGAACATTAATACAGTTGTTACTGTACAAAACTTCAGAAATTCAAACCTGATATAGCTATGCATTCTATGCCAAAAATCCAAACCAAATTATTTAAAATTTTTATCTGTCATTCTTTAAAAAAGGAGTAAATTCTTAAGACATAATGAGCCCTTACTCTAGCAAAATTCATTAGAAAAATACATATAGAAGACTTTATCATAGCAATAAAAATGGAATTAATACCATAATTTTTCTTTATAATACTAGTCCTAACTATTTCGTGTTGTAGTAATGATGTAGCAATCAGAAAGCCTATGAACCCCTTAAGAGCCTTACTTCTTTACTGGTGAGTCCTACAGTTTATGACTGTCTGTGGTGGATGTTACATAATTCTGATTTCTTTAATTTTTTGTTGTTTGTTTTTTCTTCATAGACATTTTTAATGAACGAGATAATTGTCCTTACGTCTATAACACAGACCAGAGTGATACAGATGGTGATGGAGTTGGTGATCAGTGTGATAATTGTCCATTGATGCATAATCCAGACCAGGTAAATGATGAAAACAGTTTCCTTAATGGTAACGTTAGAAAAAGGGCAGAGAAAAGAGCACAGGAATTGCTATCAGTCCTTGTTTACTGGACAGCTGAAGAGGTGGATCTGTGTTGCTCACTTTCACATCTCAGGCTGTGAGATCTCTTAGTATCAGATGAAAGGGAAGGAGAGTGGTGATGCCTTCATTCCATCTGCAACACTTCGGTGAACTGTTTTCTTCCCCTGTGGCAAGTGAGTACAGCTTCAGGGCTGCATTTGTCATGCCTGAGTGTTTTGATCTATGTGCAGATAAGTAACATCACATACACAGAAGCAATCAGAAAATGTGCTGCCCATACTGACACTACCCTGTCATCTCTAGAATGACAACAGTGAAAACTGTCAAAGCCCTGCCCTGGAAATATCTTGGGGACCAGATCTTGTCTTGTCTAGAAGAATTAAGTAGCCACACTAGTTTGAAGTTATGTTCGTGCTTTAAGCATGGTTGTCATCGTGGTATCACTTGTCTCTACAGAAGTCCTTGAAGAGAAGTGTTGAGTAGTTAAGTATCAGGCTGTGTTTAATAAAAATAATAAAATTACTCTTTACAATTTTTTTGGGGTAGACTGATGCAGACAATGACCTTGTTGGTGACCAGTGTGACAATAATGAGGACATAGATGAAGATGGTCACCAGAACAACCAGGATAACTGCCCTTACATCCCCAATGCTAACCAGGCTGACCATGATCAAGATGGTAAAGGTGATGCCTGTGATCCTGATGATGACAATGATGGTGTCCCAGATGACAGGGACAACTGTCGCCTCAGATACAACCCTGAGCAGGAGGACTCAGATGGTAAGAACAAGATCATATGAATTTCATTTAGTTCTTAGTATCCAATTTTGATCTTGGAATACTAATATCTGGTGAAGATAAAGACTTCAGATCAAACTGAACTGCTTTTGCTATTTTAGACACCACAGACTTCAATGGAACTGAACTGGCCAGCTTGGTCCAGGGTCAGGGCACTAGGAATCGTCTTTGACAGGAGATCAAATATGCACAAATTATAGAAGAACACCTTTAAAAAAGTCGTGTTAATTTTTAACTATTTTTGTAAAAAAGACTCCTGAGCAGCTTTTCTCAAATTTCCCGCATAGGTTGCTTTAAGTTACTTGATGGATGGATATGTCAGTGTGAAAAAAATGGATACATAATCGTCCTTTTTTCCAGTTCTGTGGTAAAATGTTGCTGATTACTCTCAAACAGCCCTTCTCTATGCTTGGCATTATTTAAATAATGAAACAGTGACAGTTTAACTCTCATGAATTTAATTTAGAAAACAGTTATTATCCTTTGACAACTACAAAATATGTTTACAAGTAATGGCCCTTGCAATAAATACAGGTGAGCAGTTTCTCTTTGAAGTTATACAACTTGCTGGAGTCATTCCATGGTTACGCTCTTGAAAGTGAAAGCAGAATTTAGTATCTGCACAATATGGTTTTACATACATTTAGAAAGATAAAATACTGAGCCCTGACTGATTTCCTGGTAAGACAGCTGCTGGCAGTAGGTAGTTTATCGTTGTTAGTCAGTAGTAGTTCTTAAATTATTTAACCTTTCAGTCCTGTAATATATATCTGGAATATCTTCATACTTGCCAGACTCTGGAATAGCCCCTTAATTTCATAAATCCAGAATAAGGGTGACCCCAAGCTGAGATAGTTTGTTATAGTCATCTGTCACCTGGATCTTGTAAGGAAGACTACATTTATGTATGGATTAACGATTCACGTAAAGCATATATTTAATTGGTTTAGCCAGCTCATCACTGTCATTAGTGGCGGGTCCAACAAGTCTTGGAAAAGGGGTAAATAAAGCCAAAAATTGCTCCCATGCTCTTGAAGATGTGAGCTGTAGCATATGAAGATGAGACTGTGGAGAGAACTGTTGGATGTGACTGGGTAAACAAACACTTTATAACTTTCCTTGACAGGGAATCAATGTTGTCAGCAGCAGCTCACTACCAAATGAACATCAGCTGGACTTTCAGTGAATAATTAGATTCTTCTGTGAATTACCTCTGTGATTTGGCAAAGGAAACAAAATAGGAAATTCATTCCCTTTTCTCCAATAAGTGCTAAGAAAAACAGGTGGAGGAGCACACAGCTGGTCAGGATTTGGAGTTCTCCATGGCAGATATCCAGAGTGGAAAATGGGACCATTTTATCACGTATCTGAACTGCAGAAAGTCTTTGAGATATTAGATGCTTCAGCTGTCTCTAACTGCTCTTTTCTTTTTGGCTCTTACCTAAAACTCATTCTGCTTTCTCTCTGAAAGCTCCATACTTGGGTAATGCTGTGTTAGTTAGTCATGGTAATGGAGCTTTCCATTTTTCTGTGAAGGATCTAGTAGTAGGCCAATATGGAATGAGCTGCATCATTGCTATTTCCCATTGTGTTAATTCCCATGTTCTTAGAGCATTAATAAAGGCTCAGTTACATGAGGATAGAAACAAAATTAGCTGACAGTACCGCTTATACGTTACTACCCAGTGCGATATCCAGTGGTTTCTGTTGTAAAAGTTGGAGCCATTTGCGAATTTGTTTCCATCCTTGTCCAGCCAAGTTTTTCTGCCTTATTTTCAAGTCTCTGTACTATTGTATGCCTTGCAATTACAGTGGCATTGGCAATGAGATATTTTTTTATAGATGCCTTCTTTCATTGCCTGCTGTTTGAGGCAAGTCACATCTCCTGGTTTCCATCAATAGTATGGGTAAATTAAGAAAGGAAATAATTTGTAGGTTTTTTAAAATATTGGGTGTAGTAAAAGCGTTGAGCAGAAGCACAACTGTAGATTAGCTGAATGGATATATTTTTTGGTTCTCTAAAAAACTTGTTGCAATTCACATAACAAAACTTAATTTTTTTCATTCCTCTGAGGTTAGTCCTATTGGATATAGTGCTTTTCTCATACATTTTTCTGAAGCATTGTATTTTTTATAAGTCAAATTGTTTTACCTATGAGTGAAAGAGCAACCAAGCATCTATACATATTTTACTGCAACATTCTCCCCACTTTCTTTTGAAATAAATGTTACACTTTTGCAATCTGAAGCATCTTAGATGGTTTGTTGCAGAAGGAGTCTTGAGACAGTGATAAGAGTCTGAAAAAAAATTTAATATGATCAACAATATATAAAGATGTAGTAATGTGTGGGAAGATAAAGATTTTAATGCTATTGTTTGAATTAATTTGCACAGCATATATTAAAATGTGGTTTTGTATCCACATTTGGGACAAATCAAACTGAAAATGTAACGCAAACATTAGTGGACTACATTGACATAGCAAATTTCCAGCTTTTCCCACCCTAATTCCAAAGTGGTGTACAGACTAGGGCTGGATAAATTGCTAAAAGTTGCATTTGTTTATTCACATTGCTTACAGGTGATGGCAGAGGTGATATTTGCAAAGATGACTTTGACAATGACAATGTTCCAGATATTTATGATGTATGCCCTGAAAACAATGCCATCAGTGAAACTGATTTCAGAAAGTTCCAGATGGTCCCCCTGGACCCCAAGGGAACAGCTCAGATTGATCCCAACTGGGTTATTCGCCACCAAGGGAAGGAACTGGTGCAGACTGCCAACTCTGATCCTGGAATAGCTGTAGGTGAGTATCAGATGTCAGTCATCATCTTTGGAAAAGTAACCAGTGATCCTACGATAAAGAAAGGGAAAAAAAGGTAGATAAATGCACTTTTTGCAACTTTGGACTAAGCACAAGGACTGTGTATATGCCCAAAGTAAAAACAGCTCAATGCTGTTTGCATTTATTGTCCATTCATCTCATCACTGACTGTAACATTCATAATATACACAGCTGAAAAAATTCTTTCTCTCCAGAAGTCTCCCTGCAATAGGTGGGCAAGTGTACCTCTTCTTCTATAGGTAAGGAAACTGAGAAAGGCTGTTTACAACTCCTGCCAAAATTCAGGATGTAGCTGGGACTCTTGGGTGTGGACAACTGGATACAGGATTGTAACTCAGTGGTTTGTCTCTTTTGTACTCTCCCAGGCTACGATGAGTTCAGCTCTGTTGACTTCAGTGGGACATTCTATGTTAACACAGACCGCGATGATGACTATGCCGGCTTTGTTTTTGGTTACCAGTCCAGCAGTCGGTTTTACGTTCTGATGTGGAAGCAAGTTACTCAGACCTACTGGGAGGACAAACCCACCAGGGCTTATGGCTATTCTGGTGTGTCACTCAAAGTCGTGAATTCAACAACTGGTACTGGTGAACACTTACGAAATGCTCTCTGGCACACAGGAAACACCCCTGGACAGGTGAGAGATTTAAAACCTCAGGCCAACAGTGCATGACTAATATTTCAAAAATAAGGGAGATGTCTCAAAAAGAATTTCCTTTCACACCTCAATTTTTTGCAGATGTTTATCAGCTTTTCTTCAATTCCCATATTAGTAGTGTCAATAATAACAAAGAATACTGCATGTATAAAAGGAAGATGAGGTGATCAAAAGGAAAGGAGTGAGAGGTCTCAGTTATCCACAAATTCTTTGTTACTTCTGTATTGGCACATGCTTCTTTGGTGTTCCAGCTTGTTTGAATTATACATGGTTTAGAGTACAGTAACCAGTGACAGAAAAAGAGAAAAAAATTAAAGAGAGAAAAACTGCTGCTGTTCCAAATAGTGTCCAACCATGGAAGGAACTTGTACCATTTGGAAATGAAATTAGTGGGGATTCACATATGGATAGGAATTGATCATGGACCATGACTGAGTGTGAGTCACAGGCAGTAACATCTGTGCAAGATACAGTCCCTCTCCCTCATTGAAGACACGTGTACAGATAGAAAAAATAGAATCAAGTCTGTCAGCATGGGTGTGTATTTGCAAACCTGAAGGACTTCATAAGGGCTTCAGGTTCAATGCTGTAGTGGTCTTCAGTGACTCTTAGCTATGGAACTGCAGATGAGTAAATGACCACCAGTTTAAGACTGAACTTTCCATTACTCTCACTCTATAAAAGAAGTCTTCTGATCATACCATCAAATATTAAACTCTATCTTCAGTTTCACACTCTGCAGAAAATAAGCTTTGGCTTCATGTACAGTTACTATAGTGGGTGTACAGCTACTGCAGCGTGGTCTGTTTCTAATAAGGCATTTTTATTCCTACTGTAGGTGCGTACTTTGTGGCATGATCCCAAGAACATTGGCTGGAAAGATTATACGGCTTACAGGTGGCATTTGATTCATAGGCCTAAAACAGGACTAATAAAGTAAGAAATATTTCTGCTCCTCTGTATTTTCTAGTAGCAAAACTTTTGTCTCTGTTGATATAAAAGCTATGTTATCAGTTTCTTTGTTAGTTCTGATAATTGTGATACTTGTGACAGTTTGGGCGACATTTTGTTATCTTCAGAATAAGTTATTTTACTTTTCATATGTATTTAATTTATTCTGGATTGTTCAATATTTACATCGGCTGAATACTCTTAAATTAAAAAGCTTTCTCAATAGCTTTTCTATAAAAATACCAAAAATTCCCGAGCAAAACTCAAAGCAAGATTAGAACATGAAATTGCTCTCCAGCCTCTGGAATTTCAGTGAATGAAATTAATTAGAAACATCAGCATCACCACAGGGAAGAAGGCCAACAGCCTGTCTACTTCAGCATCCTGTCTCCTGTAGTGTCTTATACAAGACACTGCAGAAGTGGCCATGAGCACATCTGTAATGCACACAACAAGGAACTATGGCATATGACTTTCCTTAGAGCCCAGCTGTTTATCTGATGTTGCAAAGATTAAGCATTAACTGTCCATGTCAATTTTATCTTCTACTAACTACTGGAACTGTAAAGAACATTTTTCATGGGACAGTCAGACCTTACTTCTAAAGGTTTCTTTGTGCTTATGAGCAGGGGATTTTCATTTGTCTATGAAAGACAAAGTGTAGACAAAGTTGGATAGAATGCTACCTGTTTACTGGAAAGAGTTTCTTTATGCATCAAATTATTGCAGTGCAAAGCATTGGCTGATACAGGTCAAAAGGAAACTTGATTCATGTTACTGTTACCTGTAATTTCCTTTGCAGAATCTATGTAGTGTCAGACAAAGCATGATTCAATTGATATCTCATTAGATTAATCTAGCATGACAAATTCTGTTGTCCAGAGCATTAAATTCCTTCATTTAATTTCAGGGTGTTGTTATAGAAAAGAAATGATTTCCCTAATAGGGTCATGAAAGAATTTTATTTGTACAGAAATATCAATTTCATATGAACATGATTAGAGCTATGTAATTTTTTTGGCGGGATGAATACTAAACTCTCCCCATTAAACTGTTTGGGTTCTTGATATTTTGAGAAGTATATTAAACCCATCATTCTTTTTGCTGTTCTTTTTACCGTCCTTTAAATACTGATTTCAGGGAGCAGTTTCATACTTGTCTTTGTGCACCTTTCAGGAAATAAAACACTTCAAGACAGAGCAAGTACTGGGAATATATTTTTGCCTAATCAGAAATCTGTCCCTAACCCCTGAGTTATAAGAAGCCGCTCAAGTATTTTCATCCTTATGTGAAGGCATTTTGCTCTGTATAACTAATGTACTGTCAACTGAAGCAGGATCGTAATCCCTCCCTCCAGAGACTACTCTGATTAACAAACTGCAGAGTAACTTCATTTGGCCCAAGAGGCTGAGAGCCTAAGAACCTTGACTGTTTCAAGGTCTCCCATGAGAAGTGGAGAATCCAAGTTCAAGGAAATGCAGTCTCTCTGATAGAGAAGGAAATGAAGAGATGTCTTTAGAGGTCTTTTGTCTCTAGGGAGAATGCCTGAAATGCTACAAAAAAAAGAGAGAGAGAGAAAAAAATCAAATTCTCCTTCTTTTCCAATTTATTATTAGTCTAGCTATTTGTATCCAAATCAGTCCAGCTTTCATTAAGCTCTTAAAATGTCTGAAATGGAGATTCAGCATGTCTCTAATTAGTTGTTTGACTCTAAGGGAATGGTTCTTCCAATTTCTGATGTTGGCCCTTGCACTAAAGATAAATAAATCAGGCATTCACACAACTGTAAAGACAACTTTGCTCAGTGATGTGACAAGGCCGTGTGCTAACCTCTGAGTTCACAGGGACAGGGGCTTATCAGTGAATTCTAGTACATGACATAGTTCATTCCAGGAGACACTAATGTTCTAAATAAAGAACTGGAAAATATTTTGCAGATGGTGTGCATAAAATTACTTCTGGAACAGCCCCACTCTTTCTGATAAATGTGTTATGGCTGCCAGCCAGGTGGGTGTGAGAGAGAGATAAGAAGTGATTTCTACAATGAAGTTGGGTTTTCTGGTGCTTTGTTAAAATTAATTCTGTTTCAGTTCTTAGGGACTGTTACCAGCTCTTACACTAGACACTGCATTATCCTCCTTGTCTAATTTAAATTATGTTCTTTGCAGAGTTTTAGTGTATGAAGGGAAACAAGTCATGGTGGATTCTGGACCGATCTATGACACAACCTTTGCTGGTGGACGATTAGGTCTTTTTGTTTTCTCTCAAGAGATGGTCTATTTCTCTGACCTCAAGTATGAATGCAGAGGTTAGTTACAGAAAATGTCTGGAAAATGCTGAAGCCTTTAATAACTTGAGGAGCAAACACAAAATGTGGAAATGAAAAGTATCCTCCAGTTACTGAAAGCAGTCTGTAATATTATAGCATGGCGTAAACCTTGATTTGTTGAAATGGCATGAATATCCCTTGCCCTTATAGTAAACTCAATTTGAATAGTAAAACCCAGATGTTTAATACTATCCATGTGGAAAAAATGAGGTAAAAATCTCTGAGAGAGAAAGGTGCTTAGAATTCTCTCTGCATATGCACTGTCCTCTGTATTCTATTTCAGTGTGTTCTGCAGGCAGAGAGCTACTTCTGGATTACCCCTCTTTCAAGAGGCATAAAGGAGAGAACAGATATCTTTAATGAGCACGTCTGTCTCTAGTGCCTTGTCTGAAATGTTTTGGAATTCAGAAAATGCTTTCCCAGGTTTTCTTATATATTATTTTTATATACATTTAGGTACATAGCCGCACATACATGTGTGTGTGTGTCTCTCTTTCTATATATATATAGGCATATATGTATTTTTATATAAATGTCCTCCCATTTGTAGGAAAATTCAGAACAGAAAATATTGTGCTGCATCTCTATAGCGTACCATGGTGGAGCTCTGTTCTTGTGTGACTGACTTCCTAACCAAAAAAAAAAAACCCAACCACAATTAATATCTTTTTTTCCCATTTCTTTCAGATGCCTGAGCAATGGTTGCTGCATTACCAGCAAAGTACTGTAGATGCTATGCAACCTAGACACCTCAGTACATCCTTGTACTCCCAGTTTCTATTTGTGTACCTTCTGCCCTCTGTCCTCATGCTCCACTCACCAGGTACCTCCCTGCTGCCAGGAGTGCTTCAGCCATCCCTCCACCCAAGTGCCTTCTCACAGCCAGGACTAATGAAACCTAAACGTGAACGTCCAACCCACCACTGAAGCAAAAGCAGATTGATACATTAGAACACTTTTGTAGAGTGAAAACTTACAAAACCTGTTTGTTTATGTGTCTTTTTTAAAGAATGACGTTTACATATAAAAATGTAATTACTTAATGTATTTATATATATGGAGAAAAAGAGGGGGGTGATGATTATCAGTCATTGTGTTTAAATGAGGAAAAATGTGTTCGAATTTTTTGGGTGTATGGTTGACACTTCCTTGCTCTGATCTGGACTGGACTTTAGTAACACAAAGCCTCTGGGTCTAATTTTAGCAAAGTAATGGCGGGCCACACCAACAGTGAAAATTGCTTTGGATATTACAGTAAAGATCAACTTTAAACATTTCTTGATTCAAAAAGGGATTTAACTGATGAGGATGCTCTTAATAACATCCATTAAAATTACAGGTGGTAGAATTGTCAAATTTGTAACTCAGAGCATTCTCTAGTAGAGGCTTAATTAAGGCCAAATGGAATTGAATTAGAAACTCATGTGAAAGGGAAGAGTGATTTATTTAAACATCCAAAGCTATCACTATTGTTTGACTTTCAAAAAATTACTTTCAGTTGCTCTGTTTTCATCATATTCTGCATTGCCTTGTAATAAAGAACATACCATGACTATGTGGAGCAAAATGAACCAGAACCACTTTTCCACCTCTGCTGCAAAAAGCACTTTGACATCCTGAATCCTGATGTGGGTTTTTGAAAAGGTGGCAACGCCACTATTACTTAATTTGGTAACATGAATTTAAGGTTCCATTTATAAATATTTTGTTAGTATTTATTATGATTATCACACAGAGCTACCTTTTCTGATAATTTATTTTAAAGCATGTCATATAATGCATCAGTAATACATTCACAAATAATGATATTTTAAAGCTATTTTTGAAAGCATATCACAGTATGTAGATATTGTCAAAGCATGACCTCCACTTAAATATAGTTTCATGGTTTATTGTCATGTATACTTTAAAGTTAAGTGAATAATAAGGAATTTACAAATGGAACCTTAATATATATCCAGTTACCCTAATTTTAATATTTTGTATTGTTACCTATGTCTGCTGTATATAGAACTTCTTAAATAATGCTGAAGGGATATCAGTGTTTATTCTAAACAGATACAACAGTTACTCAGATATACAATAGTATAGACATGTTTAACATTTTTGTTTTGTTTTGTTTAAGTTGTACAAGCTTTGTTCACAAAAAAAAATGCACGCTGGTGTAATTTTATTCATAGATGGGTTAAGTAATGGAAGAATACAGTACCTCTGCCTTCTTCTAGGGCACAGTGAGCTAAATGTTGAATCAACTTTTTCTCCCTTGAAATAGATTTTCTTTCTACATTCATTAGAAAGGAATCAACAGTTGCTGGCTTTATTGCACATTCTGTAGTATTCATATTATCAAATTTATTTTTATTTTATTTTTGGTTTTAGTCGAGTTGGACTTTTTTCCCCCAAATCTTCTTCATGAGGTTTTTAAATATTTCAGTTTCTTTTGGTGTTTCAAGTGGCATCCCCAAGTTCCAAGCAGAAGGTAGGGTGACTTCATTACATGTAATGAGTAATAGCCGTGTAGGGTTTTTTGTTTTGTCAGAGAGAGACATCAGTGTGGGGATGAAGATGTTAATATTTGGACTGTATCATAATTTTCCTATTCTATGTAAATTATTTATGATTTTTTTTATTTCTTTTTTCCTTGCGAGTGTGAGAGAGTGAGACTGATGAAATTTCCTTTTGTTTTGCCAAAGATTGTAAATAATTATTTATTTGTTTACGTGGACGGAACTTTATCAATTAACGTCCTGATTCATTTAGTCAGATCCTCATTTTTATATATATATATTAAGAAATTAATAATAGGAAATAAACTGTAAAAAGGTTTTATAACCCAAAATCTCTTTACCTTTTTTATAGTTAAAATGTTTCTTTAAAGAAAATATACCATTCTCCAAAGCCTTCACTTAAGCCTCTTGCCTTGCTGTAAGCCAGTTCATTTCAAGCAAACCAGTAAATCTTGTTGCTTTTTTACAAATCACCATTGTCTTCTAAGGTTGTACACAGCAGGTTTCTCAGTATCTCTGACAAGACATCATTCCCCATGAAGTCTTTATCTGGCAAACTATCACAAATTTTATTTATAGCATTGTTACTGAGAAATTTTGATCCTGCTTCTCTGTATTGTGTCTTGGCCAATGTGTTTGAACAAATATATCTCATTCTGTAATTGCTGCTTCTGAGGGTCCCATCTGAGTCATTGGGATTCATTGGTGTGAGTGGGGATTGCCTTCCTGATGGAGATTTTCAGGAATGAGTGAGTCGTTATAAAGTGAATAGAATAAAATATAAGAAAAAATTCTTAGCACGAGAGATCTTTCCTATACGTATAAACTGCTTGCAGGGAGGGGAATTCGAATGCAATTAGGAAAAGTAAGGATGCCCAGCCTGTCAAAATGCAGATTTTGAGGTATGGACACAAGTTCTAACTTTTCTTGGCCTTACAAATATCCAAGCTATTTGGTGTCCTTGGCTTTGTGTTCTTGTATGAGTACTTGGAACATTATACAAGAAAGCCATGTAGTCTTCAGTACAATTTTTTTATGAATCCTTTAAACCAAAACAAATGTTCATTCATGTAAAGAGGTGCAGAATCACCAATGATTGACATTATTCACAGAGTGATCAAGAAGTTGTTATCCACTTTCTCAGCAGTTTTTTTAAAACTCTGGTATGAATCTGCAAGAGAGTTATGAGCATGAACACTTAGTTATGATTCTAAGGGAAAAAATCTCTTGATGGTAACCAAACAAAACCCCACAAAACTAAACACAGGGACATAAAATGACTGGAAATGTGTGGAAATATAGCAGCAACACTTCAGTACTAGTACAGGGTGTCTCAGAAAAACAGGGAGGGACGGACCAAAAAAAATATGCTGTGAATGAGCAGATTCCCTATAGCAGTGGCATCCTCTGACCTATGTCAGTTCTTCTAACTACTTTTTTTAAGTCTTTTGAAGATATTTGGGAGTATTTGCATAATGTGGGAAAAATACATATTTAAACATTTTGTGGCGTCTGCACTTCTGGATACCAGAGAGATACAGATATGGAAGAAGAAGGTCTGAAATCCCTGAGGAGAGGCTGTTTTTTCTCACAAGGGGAAACTGAGTAGAGCAGGTGTGGATTCTGCCACTCACTCATGAGTGATACTAGGCAAAATTTTTTTCACTTTTTTCATTTCCCTGGGCATCAGGATCCCATCTACCAAAGGTCAGTGTTAAATTTCTTCCCCTTTAAAATGCTTTTGATATGTTTTACGTATCTTACTGTTTCTGGGCCAGCCATAAAACCAGGAAATACTGAAATCCTTAAATCCCCCGGAAGTTAAGTTCTGATGAGACTTCTTGACAATTTTTAAAACATGGGAGTTTTGGATAAACTTTGGATAAATCACTGACTCCTGAAAAGTTGAGCTGAACTCACAGCATTTAAGGATTTGTCCTTTATAAGAGTAATGCATCTGCCATAATTTCTTCCAGAAAGGAAGGAAAAAAATCTACCCAAGTATTATACCTGTGATTTCGCGCATCAGGCAACCCAAATATTAGCATCATGAATGCTAACATCTGTGTCTGCTGCTTGCTAGCTACACAATGGGGGCAGGAGCTGAACAGACTATCACAGTCAGTGGGCCAAACCTTCATCTTGGTCAACTCAGTGGGAGTTTTGCTATGGAGTTGAGTGATAGCTGGATGAGATTCAGGGTTTGGCTTGTCCTGCAGACTTCCATAGAGGAAGAGCTATAATGTTTGTATGGGAACATCTGCTCTCTAAAGCCATTTGAAGAAAATATGTAACTATGTAATAACTTGGCACCACGTTGTTTCCATTGTGGAGAAGACCACCCCTGTAGATCAGGAAGGGAGACTTTGAAGAAAAAAAAATCTGGAGCTGATGAAAACAAAGGTTCTTCTAATCCATTATCCTTCTTCTTGAAATCTACCAGTACCAAATTCACAAGAGGAAGGTGTCAAATATTTATCATTAAAAATCATACCTGAGCACTCCTAGAAGGGAAACATCATTCTTAGCTCCAGCAGTTAATGGATGGGTTCTGCCTTTGTGCCTGCGTGACCTTTTTTATACTCATATAACTGCAAATATTGTTATTCATGTAAATATCTCAGATATTTAATCTCACTTCTCCACCTATTGAGAACTCTGGAGATTGATTATATACTATACACAGCACAAATTTCCTTTTACCGATTTCAGATCTGTAACTGTTTAATTTCATTGACAGGCTTTATTTCTCACAGACTTTGGAAAGGAATGAATAGTATATATTTCATTATAAAACTGCATGTTAGAAAAATAATATTCTACTTTGCTTTTACTGCTCGTGTGCATATGTCTACAATAGGTTCATGCAGCACATTAAAGGTAGAAGAATTTACTCTGCTTGATAAAAAGATCAGCTGCTATGTTGTTGAAATTCTGTTCTGGTACATGCCATGTTTATGGCCTTCTCCAAGTCTCAGTCTAGCTCTTGTGCAGATGAGTTGGACAGATCTTTCACAACCTTTTCTCCTGTCAGTTGTTGTTGATCATTAGCTGTTCTTCTTGATATTTTTAGACCTAAATGTGAATGTGTTTGGTGTTGCTCCTTTAGAAGCAAGTGAATCATCACAGTCTACAACTTCCTTGTGCAGGGAAGACGAGAGGCAGGCACTGATCTCTTCTCTATGGTGACCGGTGAAAGAACCCAAGGAACACAACCCACAGTTGTGTCAGGGGATATTTAGGTTGGATATTAGAAAGAGGTTCTTCACTCAGAGGGTGGTTGAGGGTTGAAACAGGCTCCCCAGGGAAGTGGCCACAGCACCAAGCCTGACAGAGTTCAAGAAGTGTTTGGATGATTCTGTCAGTCACATGATGTGACTCTTAGGGATGGTCCTGCGCAGGGGTTGGGCTCAATCCTTGTGGGTCACTTCCAACTCGGCATATTCTTTGATTCTGTGAATTTCTTTTCAGACACCTGCTTACATTCCTGGACTCTTTTCAGCACTGCTAAATGCACCAGTCTATGGAAGCTGGAGGACTGTATTGCAAATCACACTTCAAATCTTAGGAACAGCTGTAATAAGGTATCTTGTAATTTACAGTTTGTTTTTAGTCATTGAGATTACCTAGTCTTTTGGTAACTTCTAGCAGATATAGTTTTGACACCCCCTTTGTAAGCTGATTTTCTCTATTTAAATAATGTTGACAGAAAAAAGAAGGAAGAGGATGACAAGCTGCAAGCACTGTCAGCAGCTGCAATTGATACTTTTTAACCAACGCTTTTTTATACGTGTGAAGGAAATGAAACTTAATGTTTTCAATTTCATGCAAGGCAGATTTCTCTCAGATACTCTTCTGATTGATCATTCAATCTAGTTTTCTTCATGGAGTTGCTCTGCTGCGTTCTTGTAAGTAGCAACAACCTCCAGTAGAAAGACATTGTTAAGACATTCCTTGGTGGTGAAACTGGAGTACTCAAGAGTTGGAGCATGAAGCCCAAGCAAATTAGTCTGTCCTGATTTATGAAGATTCGGCTGCTGTGTCTAGAATTTTGCAGTCAGAAGTGAAGGACCACCCAACTGGTTGTGGATGTAGTCCAGTGGGTTTTACTACATGCAATAGCTCAGCCTGAAGAAATGGCAACAGTGTCTCAAGCTGAAACCAGTGACACTTGGAAGATCATTTGCTTTCTCAAGTGAGATTAAGTTCCAAAGATATTGGCAATTACTGTTCTAGAGAACAGCAGTTCTCCATTTAAAGAGAAAAATTCCAATGTTTGTAAAGGAACAGGAAGAAAATCAGAACATCGTTAAGATTTGCACAATTTTCAGTGAAATGGAGTATACGCAAGCAGTAAAATGGCAAGAAACCACATTCTTTTTTTGTTCTTTTTCTTCTTTGAAAGTCTTCTTTTTAAGTCATTAAAAGAAAGAAATAAAGAGTCACTTCTCTTTCAGATTTTCAATTAATATGTCAGTATAAAGCTCCCACTTATTTGAGAAGGAAGAGTTGTATATGGAGGGGACTGAAATGGTTGTTATTTATATAGTTCCAAATGAGTCTATAGGATCTAATTACTTGCTTTTGGTTGAAGACTTTATCGTTTTCTTGGTTTAATCAACAATATTAAAATGGTCAACAGTGATAAATTACTTTATTGGATCAGCTTACTTGATGTCTCCACCAAAGACTGATATCTGAGCTTGAAATAGACCTAAAATCAGTATTATTCATTAAATGGAAAGAAATTAAGCCATTCATGAAGGAAGATTGCTCAACCCTGCATAGAAAATGTATTGTCATCACTGGACAATCAAGAAACCTATTGTTCTTCATGTCTAGCATCAGCCATCCCTGTGGTGTGAGAAGATAATGTGCTCCCACTCTTAAACATGAGGGAAAGGGAAGCTGTGGCTGAAGAGAAATGAAGCAGAGGGCTTCTAAACACTTGGTCAATGTCTTTATCTCAAGACCATCCATTTTAAAACAGGCACAAGTCATTATGGCAGCAATATGAAAAAAAATCAGCTCTTGTTATTCCTGTTTGGAATTTCCTCTAAAAATGATTTAGTCTCCCTTTAAGAGTAATTAAGACAGGCAATCTTATTTGAATGCTTCCATATTCCCTTATTTACCTCTGAAAGTTCTAGCTATTCATCCAACCATGGGGTATTGTGCTGGAGAGGTAGATCAAAAGAATGCTCTTCTGCTAACTTGAATGAGACCTATACACTGGAAGGCCCAGAATTTCAAACATATCTTCTTTTGAGTACAGAAAAATGTTTCAGAACTAATGCCTACTTTAAACAAATGATCCTGATATTTAATATATTATCTGAGTCTAATAAGACAAATAATATTTATGGAATATTTTCAAAGGGGGAAAATATTTAATATATTACATTTGAATACGTGTGGATAATATCCACTTTTTTGTAGTGATTGAAGGGTCTTTCATGTAAAATCTTTTCAGCTATTAGGGTTTTTTTCTGTTTCCATCTATGGCAACTTTTTGTGAATAAAAATGAGAAGATGATTTTTGTTATTAGCAATCATTCTAATTACATGGAAGACCTGAAGTCTGGTTAAGTTTTTATGGAAATCACATGTTCTGGGAAGGAAGGTTCTATTCAGAACCATTTCACTTTTCTGCAGAGAGGAAGAACTGTTTTCTTCCAGTTCTCTTCCAGAAGGCGTTGACTGCCTTCCAGTGAGAGAGATAGTATAACTGAGTTCTTGAAACAGAACCTCACACCTGTGACACGAATCCACTCAATGTGTTGTGACAGCCAAAGAAATAGCCACAGTAAGAAATCCTGCATGCAGCTACCTTCGGTGCAGTCACCTACAGAGAAGAAGGGGAATATATGCTAAGCCCCTGAATGCTGGGGTTTGGAGATTGGCTCCATGGCTGCTGTGTTGCCTATACTAAAAATATGTTCCCCTATCCTTATGCCAATGCATCTGTGTACAATGTAGTTCCAGATTTAACACCTGAATACTGCACTTAAGATTCATTTTTTTTCTTAATGATGCATATATACCAAAATTAAACAGTCTTACTTGCTTATTTCTGGAATAGTCTGGAAAAAGCCAGTGTGGCTTTTTTCTTCTATGAACTGGGGTTTAATAATGCTTCTGTATGTCCTAGAGCATGAAATAATGACTAGAAAGCGTTCTTAAAAAAACTCCAGTGCAAAACATTGTAGTGTTGTAACACTGGAAGGATAGTTGTGCATTTTCATTCCTGCGCAGAACGAGTTCATAATGTGATGGCTACTATTTCTCAAAAAGTGTGCATTGTTTAGCTCCATAATTACATACATACTTTCTTCCCTGTATTGTTTCTCCCAAGAGAGCATGAAATATTACAATTTAACACTGCTTTTGGTAAATCACAACCTATTTCATATCAGCTGTTACTTCATATCAACTTCTTAGGTCATGTTCAATTCCCAAAACAGAGTAAAGCCACTATAGTTTTTGTAGTACTTTAAGAAATAAAAGATTACTTGAAGAACTACTGCAGTAATTTCTATAATTTCAAAAGAAACGAATGCTGTTGTAAAGTTTTAACACTGAAAAGTGGCTTGGGAAACCTTTGGGCTGTGATGCCAAAACAATTCAAGATACTGAACTTGTATTTCTCAAGAAGAAAGATTAATTTTTGCAAGGAACTGTAAATATTTCACTGTGATTAATAAGTAAGAAATGGAAGTATCTGAGAAATCTTTACCTTTTCTACTGCTCATTAAACACAGCATAGATATGTCCATGTGGAATAAGCTAATGTTGTCAATTTGCCTTATTAGGACTACTAGTTTTTCATACAGTAGTTCATAATTTAGAGGTACATAAATCTTCTTTTAGCAAAAAGCCTGACACTTCTTATGTTGAAAGTGTTTTGCATTTGAAACATCAAATAAAACTGAAGTTGTGGAAAGAGTTATTAATTCAAAAGGAAACGCTCTCAGAGCATTTTAATTTCCTGATATAACCATAATTTTCTATCTCATCGCCTGGAGCTTTGACACATGTTTATGCTCTGCACTGTAGTGTCCCTCTCACAGAAGGGGTTGTTCCATTTCTCCCAGGGATAACCTATAGGAAAAGCAGAATATCCTCCCTGTTTTACCTGCCACAGCACTCAGAAGAACATAGCAATGCCAAGGTTGTGGGAGTCAGTCACATCACAGTCCAGCAGGTGCTGACAATGAAACCAGAGAAAAATGAAGACAAAAAGGCTAATGGGAGGAATCTGTTCAGCTATTTGCCCGGTCTGACAACATCAAATAGCAGTTCCTGATGGGGGCTCTTAGGGATTTCTAAATTTTCTTCAGGTTAAATATTAATTTCCTGAAGTGTATTAAGCCAAAGGGATTGTTTTTAAAAACTTGTCTTGTACATAACTTTGAATGCCAAATGTATCTGTCACCTGATTTATCTAAAGTTTGTTTTCATTCTCTTCCATTGATGATACTTCACTTCAGTGGGCACATTGCAAAAAATAATCCTCCTTCTTTTCATACTAAAGGAAACACATTTTGTATACCATAAAGAGAACCATTCAACTGTCAAAGAGAGCTCTTTTCTTATTCAGAAAGTGTTAGAGAGGCTCATGTGTGCCAGAGATACTGCCAGGGGAGGAAGGGAAAAATCTGACCCTTGTAAAGAGACAGAGATATTGTGTGGTGAGGACGAGAGGGGAGTGCATCTGAATTTGTGTGGTTCAGCTGTGAGACACAAAACTTTTGGACACTCTATTAGTATAGTTTATTAATAGAGGCTTTCTGCTAGTTACTGGGTCAAGGATATTAATTTTGCTCACCCTGGGTCAGTCAAAATGCACCTGTACCTGTATCAATTTGTAAGTACACTTTCATATAGACAAACCTGTATATAGGCAAAGTAAATGCTCATGTGCACAGGGCTTTGAATGCAAATCACAATGAAAAATGCAGTTCTTTCACAATTCCTGTTAACAAAAGCATAGCTGCTAACTCAAAATAGTCTTGGACAAAAATATCAGTACTAAAAGGCTCAGTGGCAGATGGAGACATATTGTGATGATTTGTGCTGCAAAGGGGCCTCCACTTTTTTACAGTATCTATGCCAATATCACTTTACTAAAGCTATTGAAAAACCAGCAGAAATCTGTCAGAGGGAGACACGTAACATTCCAGATGTGGCTTAGAGAAATGAGTGCAGGGAAAGCAACAATAAAATCACACAAAATTTTATAGGGACTGACAAACCATACAAAAAACATAGGCAGGGGAAGAAAAATACTCTTCTTAAGTCATAGTCAGTACTTGCAGAAATGTAGGGTTTAGTCTGCATAGACCATCAGCCACTATCTGAACCACCTAAGATGCCTGGCAGGATACCCTGGGGAACTGCAGTACTGTGTGCATCAGAAGCCAGCTGCTAGGCTTTCTTCATAGCTGTGTATTTTTTATTAAATAATTGTAAAACCAGAGAGCCAAATTCTTGCTTCACTTGTGTAAAGGGAGGCTGAAGAGTTTGATGTATGCATAAAATACAGATCTTCCTCAGGCTGAGTTTACAGAGGCGGCATTTTTCACTTACATTCCTTTTGCTTGGGAGATTTTTCTCTTTTTCTGTTTTCTTAATATTTTCAGAAGAGATTGAAGGCCACTGACCCATGTTTATAACCAAGAAATACCAAAGGTTTTTCAAGATGAAAACAGAAATTGTTTGAGATTGTTAATGGTGAGCCGAGGGTAACTGTTAAATTATATTTCCCAAAGGAATACTGACCATAAAGGATTGGCCATTCCATTTGGTCTATGTATCAAAATGCCCCATTTGCAGATATAACTGTAAGAAAAGGTCCATTTCCACATGTGTGAGACAGAGGATATTATGGTAAATAAACGTGAGGAAAAAAAAAGGCAAGAATACCATCCACCAAACCCAACCAGAAATGGTATTTAACCATCTGAGTAGATATCTACACCTGGCTTAACAGGTGTCAACAGGCTTAACAGGATATCTACACCTATGCTTCCTTCTCAGTTAGTAAAGAAAAACAGGATTTCTTAGAACAAAATTTTTATTTTAATTTAGATGTATAAAATAAGACAAGTAAAGCCAAAAAGTTCAAGTCCAAGACAAAAGCGGTATGCATTTATAAAACCTATTCTTCAGGATGCAGAAGGAAATCATCAATCCTGTTTCACTCGTAAGTGAATATAACACTATAGATATTCTATATTTTTCTGGTATGGCCTTTAAGTGAGAACATTTCTCTTACACACTCTTGGTGGAGTATAACAAAAATCATTCCATAAAGGCTTTTCAAGGTGCACTTAGTTTTATCCAGGCAAATGGGAGCAAGTGTTGGATTGAACATGCTGATTCAGAAGCATTCATTACCTGTGTTCGCTGGACTGACTTCATCCAAGGTGACCTTTGCTTTATTCACATCGCTGCACTGGGGCATTTAAATAGAATTACTCAATAATGACCTATTTCTGAGCTTAAGCAAAAAGACTCTGACCAGACAGAAGGACCCAAATGACTGTGATTTTGGATCATAGCAGCTGCATTCACTTGAGATTGCTACTTTTAGAGATGTTAACAATATTGGAATAGATACAAGTCCTCTCCTAAACATTAAGTAATGGTGCTGTGATATATAGGTCATTGCTTGGATATGAGAAACCTCATCACTAAACCAAAAATCAGTTTTGAGCAACTGTTCCAGCTGGCTCTGCTTGGAGAAAGGGGTTTGGGCTAGATGTTTTCCAACAGTCCATTCCCACTTCAACCACTACATGATTTTATAGCAAATGATGGAAAAATAAAGAAACTCTTATATAGACCGCTAGAAGCACTGGATTCAGGTGCTTCCTTGTTAGCTTCAACAGCAAATTAGACTGAATAAGAATATCTGTAAGTAGGATGGGATTTCAGTGTTGGATTTAGATCTGACTTTGAAACAGGGATATGTGTGAGGCTGTACAGTTATCTTATATTTAACCCGTATTTGGTACCACATGCAGACTATCAAATTACATAGATCCTGAAGGAAGACAAGGTACTGACAGTGAAAAATTAACTAGTACTCAAAGTAGGGTTTTTACTAATCCTGGTTTCTCAAACAAATGAAGCTGGTACAACCATCTGTCTATCATCTTCTAGTAAATGACTAACAGAAGTTTTACGTTTGTTGGCCAGTTTTAATTGACGTGACACAGTTGAATTTGACAGACATTTTGAAGTTTATTAAGTGCATGAGATTTTTTGCGTCAATATGATTGATTAAGATTTCCATGTGGATTCTCTTTTTACTAGTAAGTCACAAAAACACTGACATCTTTTCTTATAATTAGTAGATCTCTAATCTCTTTCATGTATTAGAAGTATAAATCTCATGGGGCAAAATTCAGCTAAAAAACATAAATGGACTAGAAGTGAGTCACTAGTTCCAGTGCCCATGGAGTTGCTTGTGTCCCTGCAGACCTCTCATGAGTGGCCCATTTACATGAATTTGAAACAAACAAAACCAAGTTGTCATTATTTGTTCTGTATCAGTACTGAAAGCTCTAGTCAAGCTTCATGGATAACTTGCTAGGTACTGCACAAGCACAGTTTAAGATGCATTTTGTTGTCCTGGAAAACCTATTAAGTGGCCTGTGTGGTACACGGGTGCAAGCCTGTATGGAAGTCATAAGTGGAGGGAAGGACATATGGAGAATGGTGTAATAGACTGGTAAGAGGGTTTCCCCAGATTTCCACAGAAGGTCATTGAGGAACTGAGAACAAAACACAATTTTCAAAAATGCCAGTTTTTGTTTTTTCTCATTAGCATCTAATGTGAAGTCTTAGTCAGGATTTGAAAAGGCAAGAGAAATGAGTTTAGTTTGTCCTCTAGCAGGTAAGATCTTTTAGACTAATTGTCTTCCTCCATGTTGTTGGACACACATTGCTGTCTATGGTAAAATGGATAAAAGTAACAGGTATGCATCTAGGAAAGACTTAGGGAAAAAAATCATGCCATTCAACGACCTACTACTTATATTTCAACAAAAAATAGTTTGAAATAGTAAAACAGTATGGTAGTTCCCTGGCAGACTTTATAATGTATTTCATGCCACTTTTCTCTTTATAGCCTCTTAAAAAATCATGGTATTTTTATCTTCCTTCTTGACATACAGAAGAAAACATGTACGCCACATTCCAACAAATGAATCAACCAACCATAAATATATGGAATTGCATAATTATTAACTGATTTTTGCATCCCCAGAACCTTCAAATATTTCGATCAATTCAACTTTGGTTCATGGCTTGACAAAGCATTTTAATTCAGAACTAAGGAAACTAATCCTGTTTGACTCTGTGTCTATTCCACTATTTACATGCATTTAAACTTAGATAATTTAGTTGGATAAGAAATTTTTTGTCCCACATTAGCACTTATTTTACCTGAATGGCCTAGCTGAATTTTTCCACTTCTCACTGGTGCATGAATTGTTGAAGCACACAGTGACTCTTCATTCATTTCATTCTACAAAAGGAAATAAGCACAAAGGAGCTGAACATATTTCCTAATTTCTCATTTTATATACCTCTGTTAATATTACCCTGACTGATCTTTTACTGTAATTATAGTTGGCAGTGAAATAATGTCCCAGATTTTTGACTTCTAATACATTGTCTGTGATTTTTCCTCCTATAAGAAAAAGGTAGGTCAGAAATATGGTTTATGAAAGCTAATCTATTTTTTTTCTAAATCCCTTCCTCCCAAGCACGCCAGTATCAATCTCTTCTCATAAGTTACACATTATAGGGCTCAAAATACTTTTCTTGTTTTTCACTGGACTGTTTTCAGGTGTTCTGTATTTCTAACATGCATGGGACCCAAATCTGATTACAAGCAGAGCAGAAGGATTGCATCCTGTGTCTTGCGAAACCACGCTCCAGTTTATAAATATCCAGTGTGAAGTTTTTATTTTTTTTCAAAAGATCTCCTCTCATGTAAGGTGCTTTTCTCTACAATTCTGCCCAAATTTTGTGCAATCTACTTTCTGTTTGAACAGTTGGTTGCTTTTCCACTTGTCTGTATCAGGCTGTCCCCTGTTACATGTGTACTAGAGGAATGGTCAACCCATTTGAGAGCAGGAGTAGCTTGTTCTTTCAAAATCTGGATGTCTTTTGCCACTGTGAACTTAGTGCTGTGCATTTCATTCTGGGCCAGTGCAGACATAGGTTAAAGAAACAAAAGCATATAGTGTTAATGAACTTAACAAAGCCACTGATCTCTGTAAGCAATGCTAGCAGTTATTCTAGTCTCCACATGGATAATTAGGTAAGGACATGGCTACAGATGCTGACTAGGTCTCTTGCATTTCCTGAAGTCCATACTTCTCTGCGCAGAGGCCCTTTGGGACAAGATTGAATAAAACAATTAGATTTCTTTAGCAAAAGTTGATTGAAGAGACCTCTTTCATCTAGATTGCATATTCAGTTACCATTTTCCTAAGAACACACCCTTCAAGAGTGATATTTCCTTCAGGATAAAAATGATAAGGGTGAGCAGAGCCTCCTGGACTAGGAGGAGAGAGTATGAATCCTGGGAACACAGAACTGTGGAGGAATTGTTACTCTAAACTCTGAGATTTCAGATGGGGTTAGTTGGATTGAATAGGGAAGGGTGTGGGAAAATTAAAAAAAAAAGAAAAAAAGAAAGGAAAAAAGCATCTTTAAATACTTGTTGCAGTTTCTGAGGCCCTTCTTGGTAAAAACTTGCATTCTTCAAGCAAGAAGTGATTCTGTCTTAAAAGATGGGCATTGTTTCAATCCAGCAATCCCAATGTAGAACAGCTTATCCCAAAGGAGGAATCTCATTTGATTTCTGACTACAAACTAAATCTGATTAAAGAACTTTCAGGGAACAGCTACCTAATTAGCACTGTTAAGCTAACATTATTGCACCTACGGACTATAATACCAGTGATTATCCAGGGAGAACATGAATACTGAGAAGAAACTGCTGTTCTACCTGAACTGCCCTTGACACTTTTGGCATCACAGGAGGTGGACATATGAGAAATAGGAATGTCCCCAGCAGATCCTACTGGCCAAAGATTTCAAATTGCAACCCCACACTGTGTGCTCATACCCATAGTGGAGTAGACACATGGACAAATACTGGAAGTGGAAATAAATATTTCAACAGTCACACTTCATAACAGTAGTGAGAATCAGAACCTCATGTTTGCAACTCTTCATCACTTCTGTGTGGGAATATCTGAAAGCCTTAATTGTCCGTGGACCTAATCACGAGATGATGATCACTGCCAACAAAGCGCTGAGAGCTCTCAGCTTCCACTGCAGTCAGAGCAGGGAGATGAGGATACCCCATGCTTTGCAACAGCAACAGCATCATCACGCCTCTCCATACACATGCTGTTTTCTGACGTTTCTAACTGAGAAAAATTGTTGTTATTAAGCAGACAACAGCAACTCAGCTGGAGTCCCAGCTGCACACAGGCCAATGGCCTCAAATCCCTTGCACCACTTCGAAGAGGACTGTTTCTGACTCTGGAGAAGAAACAAGCCATTTCATCAGTGACTCGCAGAAGACCATCCCTTCCCCCATCCTCTTGTGCCTTTCAAATCTCCTTGAATTGTATCTCCTACCGCCAGTGTGCAAGGGAAGCCAATTCCAGTGATGTCAATAGGCCTCCTCCAAGCAGACTACGTGTCATCAAAGAGCTGCTCCTCAGAGGAAACCTGGAGCAGTGCCAAGAGTGAGCACAGGCTGCCAGTCTCAGAGAAACACTTCTCTTCTTGAGTGGGTGTCATGGTTTGAAGTCCCAAAATCCAATTCCTGATTCTTAGCCCCCCTCCCACATCTCAACCCAGTGTGAGATGGGTTTTCCAGACACCACACGAGACTCAAAATGGGGGGAAAGGGATATATTACAATACACTGTACAAATAAATAAATACTATAATACACTACATACACAATTTCAACTATCTCTACCATGACATACAGTATTTACAATGGATCAAATCTCTTCTCCCTTCCAAATAAAAGTCCAGGAGGGAAGAAGGGAAAAGATCCCTTTCTCTCTTTGAGCAGCAAGTCTCTCTAGGGCAGCAGTGTCTCTTCCTCTCTTCCATGCAGCAGTTGCTGGATCTCTGCCAGCACACACGAGGGAGGCCTCCAAGCCTCTCTTGGCCCTTCAACGCAGGTGAAGGGTCTTCCATGGGCTGCGTTCACCCAGACAAAGGTCACTCCACCATGGTCATATCACGAAGCACAGGGGTCTTCGCGACGGTCTGGTATCTTCAGGGGATTCGAGCCCCATTGCAGAGCTTCTGTGCTCTGCCTCAAGATGGCTGCTAGCTTCTCTGAAGCTGCAGCAAGGGAGGGCCCAAGGTCACACATTTCGTCCTGGCGGAGCTCTCAGGACCACTACATTTAGGA
Source organism: Neopelma chrysocephalum (assembly GCF_003984885.1). NCBI lineage: Eukaryota > Metazoa > Chordata > Aves > Passeriformes > Pipridae > Neopelma > Neopelma chrysocephalum. Next base: position 8,210,644 of record NW_020897691.1, read on the forward strand.
CTTCCAATTAATAGGAGTCCACTCCCTCCATTTTTGGAGGGATCTCAAAGAAGGTTTGGGGGAGTTTTGCAGTTCTTACCCCAACAAACTCTGTAGTACTTTGGTTCTCTCTGCTGCTTTTCTCTCTCTCGGCTCGCAGAAGTTTTTCTGTCTGCTTTGCTGCGTGTTTGTTTTGGTACTTCTCTTATCTCTTGGCTCTGTGCTGCCGCTTTTTCTCCGGACAGTGCTGTTCTGCCACTTCTCCTGCCGCTGCCCATTCATGGTGGAGAAAACTCCTTCAACTTTCCAACTACAGGTACTTAACCCAGTTTAACACTGTTCCAAGTCCCTGCAGTCCCAGCCAAAGGGCTGGGGGGGCCTAACCCCCAGTGGGGCTCCGGGCCCCTTCCTCGTGGCTTTACAACATGGCCACTTCTTCTCCAACAACTACAACTACTTTCTTTTCCGGTCTACTTGTGGTATGTTTATGTTTTGCAGGAGCGCAGATTGGTTCAAATCTCAAGTGTCACCACCCCCTGGGGGTTTACCAGTGATTCATCAAATCAAACAGGCACACTGAAGACCAGTTCCAGAAAAAGAGTCCAAAGTAAACACTATGATTCAGAGAAGGACAAACGACACAAGAATCCAAAGAAGTCCTTGAAGAAATGGTGTGGTAATATTTCATTAGACCTTCTATTGCCACAGTTAAACAGCTCCATTATGTACAAGTATAAGGTGATGAGGCCTTGAAAAATAGGGAAGTCCTGCAGGAAAGATGGGATGTGTTCTCACTTTAAAAGTGGACTGAAAAAGAGCTTCAGAAATCCTAGTCCTGAAGCTTGTAAAGTAAATAATGGGGCAGTTTTGCCCATAAGAATGCTTTAAGGTAGTTGTTCTTTCTGAATGCATATTGATATTAGTTGGTCTGGGTTCTTTCTAGTATACAACAAATGTTTACTGAGCCAGGGCTATAATAATGGGATTACTTCTAGTGTTTTAAATCCCATAGCCAATGTCAGTGTGTACAGAATATTATTTTCATTTTTACTGGTAGCTAAGGTGTTGTGCAACTTGATGAAAGGGACATGTTTTTTTAATGCTACTCTCCTCAAAATCTGTTAGGCTAGATTTCTTCAGAAAAGTGAGACTCTTCAAAAGCTAAGTCCCATCTTAAAAAATTCATGGTTATCTTGCAGTCCTAATGCTTGTGGAACAAAGCTCCTCTTTGTGAGGAGCAGAAGGCTGGGTCCTGTGCTCAGGGCCAGGGCTTACAGATTTGGGAATGGGTGCAGGGCTAGGAGTTGCACTTGATGATCCTTGTGGGTCCCTTCCAACTCCGCGTATTCTGTGATTCTGTGGTCCCTGGGGGATGTGGACCTGACCATAGGGGTCCATTGGGGCACGACTAAGGAGCCAGGGTCCATCCTATCCCCCAGCAAGGAGCAGGGCAGCTGGGAACACTGGGGCAGCCCCAGCACCAGGCATCAAGTCACCTCCCTGGAGATGGTGATGGGCTGAGAATGGGCCAGGACATGGGCCGGCAGGTGGGGGTCAGGATATGGGCCTGGTGGGGGGAACCAGTGTCAGACATGACTGCAGGAAAACATGGTGAGACTGAGGGTCAGAGCCTCATCCGAGGCAGCCCCCAAAGAAAGGTTATACAGCCCTGGCCAGGGCATTTTCCAGTTCTTCCCTTGCAGCAGCTTTTGCTGTGGGCAACAGCCCTCACTGCAGTCGGCTAAACCTCTATGAGAGAAGGAGGGAGACAGAGGAAGGGAAGGAAGGAGGCAGGCCACACAGGGCCCTGAGAAATTGATATTCAGATGCACACAAATGTTATTCTGAATTTCTCTGGTCTGAAAGTCTTGGCAGGGGTGCATCTTTTGTAAAATTTGAGATAATTTGTGGTTCATACCAGGTTTGGTGGTCTTTTAGTGAAGCAAAAAAGCAGTCCTGCCTGCCAGACCAGGTGGTTCAGAGCTGTAGACTGTGCAAAAGGTTTCTTTAAACCATACAGATCAGTTACAATTGCATTCATGTTCTCTTTGTCAAAAACCAGAACACAAAATGCTTAATCCCACATAGGAATTAGAGCCAGAATGTGTTCCCTAGAGCTATTTCCCCACCTCCTCCCTCCCCTCCCTCTGCTTTTTCAATACCAAGCTTTACCTTCCAGCAGGACAGCAGTCATCCCACTGCATGAATTTCTGCTGCTTCTTCACTAGGGAATTAACTGGGATGCTGTGCTGAAATGGAGCTTCAGCTTTGCTGGCATCCCACTGGAAATGACCCTCAAGCTTTTTCAGAGAAGTTATGATATTGATTCAGGCTGTGCTGGTAGAGAAGGCTTCATCTTTCTCTTTCAAGTTCTGTAATGGAGAAACATCAGTGTTTTGTTTAAAAAGTTATCAAAAAATTGTTTCCCCATTTTCATGGCACTCATCTCTGCTCTTCCTGGTGCACACTCTGAAATAAAACCTCAGCCCAGCAGTACTGTTTAGATGGATGGATGGAGGAACCACTCTGTACCCTGCACAGTTTCTGAAAGCGTTGAGTATGAACCAAGGACTCCACAGCAACTAGGTGCGGCTGCACATCAGTGGTCTAACTGTGTTCTTAAGAGTGCAAAAAGTCTTTGTAATAGCCTTTCCCACTGTAAAAGACAGTTAATTTTGTAGCTGTATATATTTACATTGTTAGTAAGTACTGAATATATGATTCTATGAACTTATGGCCTAAGACAGTTCTGCCATGCCTAATTGCTGTGAGATGGTTCCTACCTATCAGTGACACTTATGGTTTAACAAGGTGTCTCAACATCATTTATAGTTTCCATTTGATATGGCAAGAGAAGTGCTTAATATGAGCACTGGCAGATAAATCACCTGGCCTCAGGTTATGGACCTGTAACCAAAGAACTCTGTAGGTAGGAGGGGGATTGGGGATGTAGGGAATTGGGTAACAGAAAAATCTGTTAGAAAAATGTGTCATGGAATACCTAGTGTTTGATATTACTTAGACATAAGTGGATAATAATAATCAGGAAACATTTTACATATTTTATTAGATGCCCAAAAACAAAGATGCAGACAATGTGCTAATTTTTTTTTTTTTTTGCAAATAGAATTAATTTAAATGATTATGTGGAGTACGTACTTCTACTCATTAACCTCCCAAGTTGCTTCATAAGCACACAAACACATCATATTTTGAGGGGATTGCAGAACACTAGCTATTAATTCATGTTAACTCTGTGGTCTCAATCTTCATAATCTTGGGAAATCTACCCAAGGGGTATAACCCTTGTAAGACCTCAGAACTCTTTTCTTATGACTAGAGAAGGTTAGATAAACCATAGGGGGGGTTCTGTTATGTATCTATCTTTTATTTGGTTTTTTATTAATTTTTTTATTCACTCTCCTTAAACCTTTTAGAATGAAATAGTATTGCTTAAGTAGAGGAAAAGGAAATGCAAGCCAAGGTTAAAGAAAGAAACGGGAATATTTATAGTTCAGACAATTCTGTAATTGTTTTGTCTGGGTCAAAATGATCTACCAAAGCTTTCTTGGCAATGAAAACTTGAATGAAAAATTTTGGTCATATCTGATTAAATTTATGCAATAGAGATAGAAGAACTAAATAATTCTGTCTGATAGATACATTCTTCTCTTTTGTGCATTATAGTTTTGCTTATTGTTTAAAATGCAGTAGTCCTTGGAGGTTCCCGTGACCATAAGGGCTGATTCTGTAAATAGAGGGTAAGAGATAGTCTTCTCTTGAAAGGTCCTGCAGTGGAAAAAAACGGGCTCAGGAAAGGATAGAAGTGCATAAGACACATGATGATTTGCAAATTTGTTGTTTCAAAATTATTTTTTTTTAGTTATTCCAGCTTTTATCCACTGGTGTATTTGCTATAATTTTTTTTACTGTATCTCAGACAGTATTTTAAATGTAAGCTAGAGCAGTGGTGGGTATGAAAGGAAAAAGAAAAGACATGAGGGATGATGGTGAACGGAATGAACTTTCTCTTCAGTCAGACAGGTGAGCTTGCTCAGGAACAGAAGGAAAACGTTAACTAGGTAGAGAGCATATTTTCACAACCATGTCAATTCCTGAAGATCCCTGAGAAAATATTTAGTGCTAGAACCAATTCTCAGTACAGTTGTAACACAGATTTTTCTCTCTATCGTGCAACTCCTTGAGATGGGAAGAGTAGAATAACGCCTAGTTCTATCATTAGCCTTCCTTGTGCAGCTTCACTGAGTGAAGGAGAGAGAGACTATTGTTTCAGATCACTTTATTCCCTTCTGAGCATATCTGTGGAATTTTCCAAGGTCTAATTGAAAACCCTAGGAAATGAATTCAGATAGATTTTAGTGTTGTATATGTGTGCGCTTTTGATGGAAATCTCCTGATCACTCTCACTCTTCATGTTGTGGTTCTTGCTGCAGAGTCATCCTGGAGTATGTGAACCTGATGTTTTTTGAATGAAATGAAACCAGCACTCTGGAAGCAAGTCCCATGACTTGCTGCTGCCAATGAGATGTCAGACCATAGGACAGCCAAAAACTAGAGTATCCTGTCTGCCATCCTTGAAACCAATGGAGCAATGTGTCCCTCCCTGAAGTGGCAGATCTGTCTGCCCTTCTTCCATTTTTTTTGCTGTCTTTAACATTCCAAACAGAGGTGTTTCTCTGAAAGTCCGCTGGGGCTGAACTCAAATCTTGCTTTAGTTTCATGCTGTGAGCTAACTCCTGGTCACCTGGGGTTTTGAGTCAGGTAGTCTGAAGCGCCCAGATGACAGTCCATTGTTACTCCTAATTGCTACTGGCTAAAATGTTTGTGTGCCTCACACCAAGCCAGTATAACTGTTTGATACTTAGAGAAAATGAAAGTAAAAATACAGAAAAGTGCAGAGCTGATAAAATAGTGCCCACATCATCTTTCTGGTTTAGCTGTAACATGAAGCTGAAAAGTGTCATGGCAGTTTCCAAATCCATCCATCAGAAAAACCGCAAAAGCTTAAATAAACTTCAATGAATGAATAAGTTATCATTGGAATACAGTTCAAAATTCTAGCTGACATGAAATTTATTAAAAAAACTAATTATTCTCCCCTTAGAAGTTCCTCTATAGAGTTTAAGCTGTATGGAGACAAGATTTTGCATATTTTTTTTCTCCTCTCCTGTCTTGGTTACTGCAACAACATTAGCTTTCTCTTTTACGGTAAAACTTATGAATGACCTGGAAAAAATGTAAGCTTACTCAGTTATACAAGGCAGCATCCAAACAATCCAGATAAGTTTTGAAAAACTTGTGAAAAACAAACAGAATTCTATCAGTCATATCTCTGCTTCTCTGTGAGTCTATATGTCAAACTATTTCACTACAAATATGCAAATTAGTAAAGGAGTCACGTGATTCTTTTATGTGCATAAGGAGATTTTAAAAAAGGACCTCAAACAACTACAAGCAAAAGAGTAGCAATGACAAAATGGGTTTTAGCCCTAGCCTATTGTTCCAAAAGCATTTGGTCTTGACTCTTGGAGCAGGGCTCAACTGGTAAGTATTCGACAATTGCAGTTTTTTTCTGGACTCTTTTCTTTCTCTAGTGCATATATTTATGCTCTGGTTTTCCATTGAATCTTACCCCTAAGATATATTTTTGTGCACTCCTTAAAGTTTGCCAGAAAAATTTCTGTTTATGCTTAGGTCAAGCTGCTGAAAACATTCGGTCATTTTAACTTTTTAAAAAATTGTCAAAATAAGCTAATTGATATCTTTACTGGATCACACTGTAGTTGATTTGCAAAATGGGTAACCAAGTAGAAATTCGCTAGGGGTGCATTGTATCTTGGTTATACAGTCTGTGCTGCTAAGTTACATGATCAAATCAGATCAGCTGTGAGAAAATTTCAATTCTATTAATTTTAAAGTAGGTTTCCAGCTTTCAGCTTTCAAGGTTGGTATTAGCCAAATGAATTTTACCAGCAGTGCCTGCCCAACTGCATTAATATGGAGTGAGGACAATTTGTAAGCAAGGTGGAATGAGGAAGGAGGAGGAAGGAGAAGGAGTTTCACTGAAGCCTGAAATAATGTCATGTACTTGGGTCAGACATAAGGAGGAGCCACGAATTTCAGGAGAGGAAAAACCCCCTCAGTACATATTCTGTGAATTTTTGCCTGTATTAGGACAGAGATCACTATCTATGATCTCTAACCACTGCTTACTTCTGGTGGGCTGCACAAGGCATGTACAAAAACTGAGTCACTTATGTTCCTAAACACAAGTGGGACTTAAGCAGGACTATGCAGCATGTAAACCTGATGTATAACCCATTCCAACAGGACGGAGTTCACCGTAGGAAGATTAAGAAGTGAATGACCCGCTCAAGAAAAAAAACAAGTCACCTGGCTTTTGTTTGTTGGTGTTGTTCTAAAGAAAGGATGAAGCATCAGAAGCTGTGTGAGTGGCTTTACAGTGGACAGTGTATTGCTTTCTTCAGTTGCCACAGATCTATCAACAGAGTATTATCTCCTCGGTAAGAACTATTTTTGCACTTCTGCACTTAAGATCAAGAATTACCAATTTTGTAGCAAGGAAGCCATGTAAATGAGGCCCCCTAAGGAATAAAAAAAAAAATCAGATTCCACTGACAATATAGAGGCATTTTTAAAATAGCTTGGACTTTAACATTAGAACTGGTTGGAAGACAAGCCTGGGGAGGTCTTAATAGAGATTTACTAGCAATTTTGGAAATATTTAGGTATACTAAAGTATAATCTGAATGACCAGGTTTGTACAGACACTACCAATATTCCAAAGAGGAACATTTTACCATCTTCTGTCTGTCTCTCTGCACTAGTGCTAAGATCACAGAAATAATTGTATGAATAGTACCAGCTACTCTGCAGCCTCCTAACATGACAAGTGTCATTTTGACTAAGAGAAGTATAAGTGCATTGCATGATTCAGCCTATTTTATATTCATTTCACAAAAAAACCTGTAACTTAAGTTCTAACAAAAGTTCTGCCTGGATATTAAAGATGAAAGACCAGTGGTGTCCTTTTGGAAAGCTTAAGAATTTTATGTCAGCAGAACTTTAGAATGGTTTGAATATTCTTTCTGAGTGTGTCTTTAGTGTGGATGTATATATTGTCTTTCAGGAGTTCCATATAAAATCTACTCAGATTATGACTAAAAGATTGTGTCTTAACTGGCTAAGAATCTTGAAAAATTCATCACAAAATTGAAAAGTCTATCTGAGCTCTTTCTGGTTCCAGAGTTAGCAATAAAGGTTCTGGAATCACAATTTATGTAAAATCATACTGAAGAGATTATACAGTGTGACCTGGAATAGAGAAGAGAAAATGTTTTTTATAATCACTAAATTTAGAAGTTCAGAAACTGTTAGAGGGAAAGAGCAGGTATCTTGAGTAGAACAGTGTCAATTTTGCATAACTGAACTTCAGAGTAAAATATGAATTGAGAAGAAAAATTAAAATATTTTCTCAGCCAAATCGGCGTAGAAAGAAAGTGTGTTACAGTGCCCAGAAACTCATTTATGTGCTGTGTTAAATCATCCAGGGCAAAATTGTTTCTGTGTGTTCCCTGGTCTGTTATGTCATATTTTGTCTTGTAGGAGAAAAAAATCCTGACTTTAAGGAATAGATTATGCTTAATCTTGTAAAGTGAAAATATATCTGTTGTTTCATAATATCTGCATCAGCCCTTAAAACAATTAAAAACACTCCAATCTCAACTATATTAAAAAATGTTCTGTCCTGATGTATGTGAAATGATCAGAGCTAAAAACTTCATTTCATCCAACAGAGAAAGATTTCATGAAAATAATTTCATGATTTTCAACCATGTGAAAGAACTAAGGAAGTCTATATTTGAAAGTACCCCCCTTCTGATACACAACAGCATTTTCCATATTCAGAGTTGCACCACACTTTGCTGTGTAGTTTCTTTTGCTGTTTCCAATTTCTATAAAAGAGGCATTCAAGGACACATCATGTGGTTTTTTAAATTGTTTGGTTTTGTAGGTTAAAAAAATGCTATTTGTGATACAAATTCTGTTCTTTCAGCACTGCAAAAATTCTGTCATGTCCACTATAACTTTTTCTCTGTGCTTCCTATTTGTCTTGGATTGCAATATGTATTCAAGTCACTGACAATGACTAAAGCCACTGGTGATTTTAAATGTTACTTGTATCGTGTAGTTTTATCTTGCAAGTAGCTGGCAAAAACCCACATGTGAATATGTATCTTCTCTAGTGAAATATTCAATTAAAAAAAAAAGTTCTTTGGAAAATGGTGTTTATACCAAGTGTTTGTATAGTAAGTTTAATATTTACCCACATATTGCCCTGAAATATATTCTACTTTCGGTAACTATGTATCACACAAGTTTGAAGTCAGAGCGTTTGAACAAATTTTATCTGTGGATTCTGTTCTGTGTGAAGGATGCTATGAAGGAGATGATGGCCATAGGTCCCTCATTCAAATGTGATTTCATCACAAGTTTCAGGTCACTACCTGTCTGCCTGCTCACCTGTGTTTATCAGCACCTCTCAAAGAACTAGAATAAAGTGTACCTTAGAGTGCTTTGTTCATGTATACATGTCACTTTGGGGGATTTAGGAACAGTTAGTTCATCCAAGGCAAACAGAGCCTGAAATCTAAGTAAGATGAGACTGCTGCACACCTCTGCCAATCGAATTATCTATCTTGATGCTTCTCTGTTAAGCTATGCATTTGATTCCCAACTGTTTGCATTATCAATGTCTACATTAGGGAGATTTTTAAACAATGGTGCAGAAATGGCCTGTGGCAAGGGAGTGTAAAACTGTCTAAACTAGGTGTGTGATCCACAGCGGAGGAAAGCACACTTTGGAAGAATGTGGACCATAGTCATGGACCAGGAACACCAAAATCTGGGAAGGTGGTCTTGCCTAGTCACGAGATAAAAATGTGTATAATTGATGCTTCTTTGTCTTGAGAATTTCTTTGAGAAAGATTTGAATCTGGTACAGTTGCCCAGAATACGGGAATCTGTAAAAAAAGGCTAGCATGTTTGGCTGTCTGTTACACAGAAACAAAACAAAGCAAAGCAAAACAAAACAAAGACGGAAAAAACCAAACCTTTTTTGGCAGGGGGGTTAATGAGTCATTGGGTAAAAATCCTGCAGCTGGATAACACTGTAGCTGAGACAGTTAATTACATACGAGGAGATGTCAGGATACAGCTCAGACAGCAAGAGGGAAGGGAGCAGAGGTTTGGTCATGGCAGTCGGCATTCTCTTGGCCAGGAAGTGCTGAGCTTGCACACACAGCCTGGGCACATCCTGGCCAGAGGAATCCAGCCTGTGGCATGCTGATATGGAGGCTGAAACCCATGTGTGGACATATGCTCAAAGAAGTTGTGGCTATTTAGAGATCTGAATTTTCCCAAATTAAAGAGGTCAAACATGGCAATTGGAATTAAGGCTAACTCTGCTTCTAGACATTCTAAGATAAAAACAAATTCTTAGATACTTAATACCTCAGTGATCAAAAGCATAGAGAACTGAAAAACTGAGATCTTGCCTCTGTTTTCTAAGTAGGAAGGAGAATCCATGTCTCCATTGCAATAAAGCAGGGTTAAGATCAAGAAAGATCTGAATAAACCATTCCAGACTATGCTCAGTGAGGGTGGGATTCAGCTCCAGCATTATTCAGGCTTTTGTACCTGAACTAAAATCTGAGCACTCATTGGCAGTCCAGTCAATAAAATCAGTGGAACCCATATGGAATAATTAACCTGACCCCATGGCAGATACTTGGCAACAGTTAGCTAAATACCTTTCCAGATTTCATCAACATCCATACAGCTGCTTGCACATGGCCATTCAATGCCCCAAGGAACCCATCTAACTAGCAAGGCACTGATCTCCTGCAGGTCCTGTACGTATTTGCCTGCCCCGTGTGGATCTCTTGGACACCCAGCACATCTCCAATGAAGCAGCCTGTGTAGGGGCAGCAGAATAAAGCCTTCTCGATTGTATAGACTAAACACGGTTGACCATAACACCTGAGCACCAGCAAGGAGCAGTAGATGCCTTTAAGTAGACGTAGCAGATGCTAGACAGCTGTTGACCCAAACTTTCTGATACTGTGTCTTTGGATGCTGAATGGCTAGGTTAGCCTCTACCTCACTTCAGAAAGCACTGCACTGAATAGCATGTATTAGCAAAGTGCTTAGGTAAGGGCTAAATGTTAAATACTACAATTCACTCATGCTCCTGAGGCCCAGCACACCCTTTCCTTAGTAGTTGGCTTCTATAATGAAAGACATTTTTAAAAAATTCACTGCGTTTTCTCCTTCCTTGAGGAAATGAGAAATTTGTCCCTCATGAGGCACATTAGATTAGTCTCCTTCCCTCCCTTAAATCCATTTCTGAACTTCAAGGTAGATAAAAATATTATTTAGCATAAAACAAAGCCACAGCAACAAACAGATGACAAGCATATACCTAAGCATTTTAACCCTAGCTAAACACCATGAATTTGTTATGAGGCAAGGAATAAATGTTTATGTTTGCTTCTGCTGCTTGTTCTCATGGCATCTGGTAGATGGCACGGGACATGGCACAGCAGTAGCAAGAACGAGCTGTAGTGCAGTATGGCTGGAGCAGGTCTCGTTAAAGAAAGGAAAAGGTCCAGTTGCCTGTCCTATCAAGCCAGCCACTGAGGTTTGGTCCTCATTTGCTTTACCAGAGCCCTGATACCAGACCCATTTGAGGTCCATGGTCAAAAGTCCATGATGGAACTGCCAAAGGATAAATTACTACTCCAGTCCAACACCTAAAGATTTTATTTCCTTTTACACATGTATTTTTGCACCTCTTAATCATAAATACTCTTCTCCTTATACATTTTTGAGCTTGGATACCACTACCCTTGGCCTTGTCTTTGTCCAGTTTTGTATTTACATTTTAAATTAATTTTAAATGCATTTAAAATACATGTCTTAGGGAAACCTAGAATGAGTAAAGCGACAGGACATGAAGAGACTTCTGAACTAATAGCAACCTCAGCTAAGATTTCCAGATAAAAAATAATAGCCTGGTGTCAATTTACCAGTTCATGGTTGGCTGCTAATGGAAGTTTTATTAGGGAAATCAAAGTTATTTTGATTTGAATTATGTTTATAATGTTTTTACAGCATTTACCTAAAAAACGTTTAAATTTGACAATAAGGACACAGAGTTAAATCCTGTCATCGCTGAAACTAATATCAACCTCTTCTTGACTTTTCCTAGAGCTCAAATTTCACTCATACTTTTTTCCAATCTTGCAAACAGAAGTGTTAACACCCTATGACTCCATTGGCATATTTTCCCATCTCCAGGGCAGACCATGTCCCCCTGAGGTTGTTCTGGGAGGAGCCATTCTGGGAACAGTTCTCCTTTCTGTCTGGAATGGGGACTTGGGATGCTCATGTGGTACCATCAATCTGATAAGCCCTTATGTGTGGTCCAGGTCCGGGCTGTGGAGTGAATAAAGGGAAGAGACATGCCAGACAGAGGAGTAAGTGGGCCATGTGCCACATCTGATACTGTTTCCTCTTCATGGAAATCAGTGTGAAAAAGCTACATACATAACTGCCCTGAATAACCAGATCACACTTTTATTTCTCTTTCTGTTCTAGTGTTAAACACACATTGCTACCTTGTTTTTAAAGTGAAAAACCTCCACATCAAACTTTGATGATATTATGGACCTTTCTTCTGCCATGCACTGTGCAGGACTTGGCAAGCAAGTCCAAATCTCCTGTCTGCTGGCTTATATCCCACAGCCGGAGGAAGTTTCAAATTTTTTACACTGAAAGAATTTCTGACTCCAAAATTATTTCCAGGAGCTCTCCAGTATGGGAACTGTCTGAGGGACAGAAAACAAAGCAGGAACAGTTAAAAGAGGAAAAGAGCTGCACTGCATATGGTCACAATCTATGTTGTAAGAAAAAAAAATTCTTTACCGTACCAGATATGGTAATTCTGAGGGGAGGAATTTTACCTTAATACACATATTTTACCAGCACGATCTCTGATAAGAAAAATATCTGAAAGGCCCAACTATGTAATGTATATGAACAAAGCAGAGAGCGGTTCATGGTGTCACTTTCCCGGGAATTTGAAACAGAAAAGTGATCTAAAAGAGTATGACATGTTCTGAGAATATTAGCTGATCATACTTACAACCTGGTTTTTTTTTTGCAGGGAAGATGATTCTGTTGCATGTGCACCACGATGATTGATTTTAGGACCTGAGTTCAAAGTTTAGTAACTGATAAGCAGCTATCACTACTAATTCATAGTACTCACTCACTGCTCCATTTGCACCCCTCATAGGGATAGTTTTGAGATTATCACTCTGAAATGTTACTGATGAGCATGAAAGGCACAGCAGGAACCTCCAGGGCAAATAATTTTTTAAATTTTTTTTTCCTACTCATCAGTCATTTTTGTGTGAGGATTTTTTTCCTTTTTTTTTTTTAAGTTCAGCATATCCCCTATTTTCTTCTTATTCATGCATTTTCAATCCAAACAGTCAGTAGTGATATCTAAGAGACATTCTTGTGCAGTCTGAGGAGATTGTATTTTCTTCCATGCTCAGCACTGAGTTTTTAACACAGATGTGTCGCAAAACCTGAAGAGGAAAGAAAGAGATGTAAGCGGGAAAGAAGAGCTCTCAGAGTATGGAAATAATTTTTTCCTCCTAATTTTCCACTCATACTGTTCCATGTCTAAAAGCCAAAAAATGTAGTAAGAAGAAAAAACACAAAACAAAATCCAAATGTTATCTGTCCCAAACAAACAAGCCACTGACCAAATACAAATGAATTCCAAAATATTCCATACTATGCACTCTCCAATATCCAAAAATAATATTTTGCCTCACGCTTCCATTGCTTTTCCTTGCAACTCAGAAGAGTGCTTGGCAACACACCTCTTTCTATTGTTCCAGTCATAACATTAATAAAATTACTGTCTGCACACTGCAGTCAATACCATGTTTGAGCCTTGTGTAGACAAACCTCTCTAAGATTTCAGCAGGCTGACAGGTAATGCTAGCAAGAGAGCTGTGATACCACAGAAGCCAATGTGGGAATGCCTACCAGGTGTCCGGGATTTCCTGGGCATATTTATTTCTCACCTTGAATCTCTTTTTGAGTGGAAAAATAGGATGTGCCTAGGCTGACTGGTGGCCTTTGCAGGGCAGATGGTTTTATTAGACTTTTCATCTGCAGATCCTAGGCATTCTCTCAGTCATATGTCCCAGGATTCCAGACTGCTGCGTGCCTTGGTTGGAAGTGCTGTTCCTGCATGCTGCAGTGGATTACCATATGCAGTCAGCTCAGCCGTGTGCAACTGCACAAGTTCTGGGAAGCATTGACTGAACCCCTTGAACCTGCCCTTCTCATGTGGGCTGCACATGCAGCAGAAGTTAAATGCCTCATGTACACATCAAATTTATTACTCATGCTCAGAAAAAATGCCCAGCCGGTCTGATTCTCATAGATGGGCTGTTTCATTTATTTACTCACATCTTACTGCGTACAGCATATTATACTTTCCTAAAATGACATGGCCTTGGACTAGCATAGAAGACTATGTTGGCGACAGAGGTTCAGGAATAACTAACTGGGCAAATGAGGCAATTGCCCCTTTTCTGACAACAAATACAGAGCTGAGGGAGGATATCTAAAATCCAAGCTGCCAGAGCATTCCAGCAGGCAGTAACCCTGTAGCACTGCCAGAGCCCATAGGGTTACTTGGGGCTGCTGGATGCCAGTGTGCATCAGGGAGCCCACCCATAACCCCAGGAGAGCTTCTGCAAAAGGTGTGGCTATGAAGGAAGTTATGGAAAGTGCTTGGACTGAAGAGCAAAGCTGAAGGATTAATGTTGAGAAAATATGCTGGTTAGAGGAGGGCTTTGTTTTCAAACATTTTCAAACATTTGATTTTTAATCTGCTGATTTTGGTAAGAAGGGTAGGACAGTTCTCCCTGGAGTTGTGGCCTCAGCCTTTCCTCCAAGAAACACAGATCATGTATTAAGGCACATATGTATTACTGTGTGCATATTTCTGTGTGGGCAATCTAAAGCTAGGGATCCAAAACCTGCCTGTGTAGTGAAGCAGATACCTAATAGTTTGCCCATGCCAACTCTAGGCTTGTCCTCTGGCTTCACTACTGTCAGCTCCTGAGGTACTTTCTAAGTTCCTTCTTCAGTCAGTGGGTGGAAAGGCACTGACAAAGAAAGCAAGTCAGCCCTTGGAATTGCTGTCTGAGCTAAGGAAATTCGGTCCTTACCTGTACCTCTCAATGGATTACAGAGGGAGCTGAGAAGAAATGCTTCAGTTAGCTTTGCTATCTGAACCATAACTGTTGGTAGCTGAAGTCAGATGGGGTGAATGTTTTAAGGATCTGCTATAGATTAACTCTAGTAGGCAGCTAAGCACCATTCAACCACCTACTCCCTCTCTCCTTCTCCAGTGGGACCAGAGAAATTATAGGAAGAACAAAACTAAGAAAACTAATAGGTTGAGATAGAGGTAGATAGTTAAGTAAGCAAAGGAAATAGGAAGAAGAAAGAAAACAAAACAAGTAATGCAAATGCAAATCATTCATTACCTCCTTCAAGTAGATTGATGCCCAGATAGTGTCTAAGCATGGCCTATCATCCCAGAATCTCCCCATTTTGTTTTATTACTGAGCAATTGCTGAACATGATGTTATATGGCATGGAATATGCCTTTTGTCAGTTAGGGTCATCTGTCCTGCTTGCATCACCTCTCAACTTCTTGTGCATCCCAAACCTACCCATTGAGGTGCTGAGTTAGAAAAAGACAAAACCATGATGTTGTGCAAGAACTGCTCAGCAATAGTCAAAATGCTGCTGTGTCATCATTGCTGTTTTAGTCACAAATTTAGAACACACTACCATGCTGTTATGAAGAAAATTAACTCCATCCCAGACAGATCAAACACAAGATTAAACTGAGAGAAATGTTGTCTGTGGTGAATTGTATGATGCAGTCAAAACAAAATGTAAAGGTGTGTTTCAGATTTAAATGGGTGATCTTACAGTGATTGAAATTCCTACTTTGAAAAAGCAACACAGAGAGAAGTAAATGGGGAAATAATTTCCAAAATTATACTAAATGTTTGTAACTGTAATTGTACTATGAATACATTCCACTGCTCCAGAAGAACATGTTTACTCTTCCTAATGATAGGAGAACTTACTGTAGTACTGTAAGTACTGTAGTACTTATTACTCCTCTATCCTGCCAATGCTAAGCCACTTCTAGGCAAGCACACTCAGTTCCTCCATAAATTACTCCTTTCCCAGTGCTTTGAGATGGTATCAGTGTCAAAGCAGTGACAGCTGATAAATAGATAGGAGAAAATTCTTTTAGTCCTGACTACATAGTGGATTTACAGGCTTACATTAAAGTGAACAAAGGACAGAAGGGTAGACATGTTTGAACAGATACCTCTTTGTACAGAAGCTGAGTTAGGCCCCTCTTCTCCATTTACTGCCTAGTAATAACATAATTTAGGAAGTGGAAGAATGGCCAGAGTGATTATACAAGAGCAGATGATATGATTAAAGGGAATTTCAGTTTCAACAAGTCTGTACATATTGTCATGGTCCCCGGCATTGCCAAGGACAATATACTTTAGGCTACCATGTGCTCAGTTGAAATCTGTTGCATGTAAGAATGAACCAGTTAACCCCTGGAGAAAAAGTTCAATCACAACTGAGGGGAGGAAGCAAAAAAATGGGAGGAGACTTTTATTAATGTTATTTTTAGAAGCAAATATAATTCTACAGAATCAAATTGCTTTCATTATTCCTTTTTTGATTATTGTGCAGGTAGGATATCATTATCATTTAAATAACATGTGATAAGAAAAACAAAACATGTTCACTTATTAATTTGGCGAATTGATTAGATAAATGTCAACTTTTTTGCACTGGTGTCATTTTGTGCACAATTTCATCATCTGTTCAATTTTCCAAAATTCATAGTTGGCTCTGTGGTTCAAAAAACATAACATTCACCATAAAGTTTGTCCTCTGTGGAGTTCTGAAGCATTTTAACCTGATCTTATTCCTTTGTCTCATTGCTGTCCATTTTTCAGACAGTTACATTCATGTGTTTCATGTGTCTCTTTACACTCATATTGCAATAGCTTCTTAGATACTTTTCTGATGCTCTGATATTACTATTACCTGCATCTTAACACAGGTTAGTCAGTTATTTAGTGAAATGAATTTTCACCTCATCCCCATATTCCAGGTTAATGAGAAGTTATGGCTTCTGATCCCTTAGAAAATATAATAGAAAAGTTCCTGATGATAAGTTATAATGTTGAAAAACAGAAAAACTCAAATTGATACCTAGATTTGGAAACCTAATAATCATGGCATTTCAGACCCAGATCTGAACTTCATTGGCTCTTTACAATGAGATAAACCAGGACTGGACTACTGTACTTTCCTATTTTATGATATGAGATCTTGTGATCTCTAATTCTAATGTAAGGTTTTGATAATCAGTAATTCTAGCAAATTATCTTAAAATGAACGTCAATTAGTAGACATGATTCACATTTTTACTTAGTTCTAACTCTATAAAATAATGCTTTCCTAGGAAAGCAACAACCATAAATTTAAGTCTCATACACTGTGTGATGTGCAAATGTGGAAAACCATTTCCCATTTAACAGAAAATTTTGAATATGTCAGATAGATTACATCTATGCCAGTGCCTTATTTTTTTGTTGTCATGACACATTTAAGAGTCAAACTTTCACTTGTCCTTGTAAGCTGTAGTCATGCCACTTACAGCAAATGAGTAAAATGTCTCATTCTATATGCTTTTATTTTAGAAGGACATATTTTGTGCAATAAAGTGAAATAAAACTGTAGAAAATGGACTAGAAACAAAAAGAAAGGAAAGTGATCCATTGCAATAGAGCTTTACTTTTCAGTGTGGCTGCTTACAAAACCTCTTCTTACTGCTGAGAGAACATGGGACCATATCACATGTAGGGATTATAAAAAAACTTTGAATAACATCACTGCTAGCAGTTGACATGATCTGTAGTAGTCACTAATTGCTACTACTAGTAGTCATGGTTTGCACAGGCAGACTCAGTTCAGCTGTTCTTGGCTGGGAAGTCCTCTGCTGAAACCAGGGTGTCGTTTTTGTCCTAAGAGAGAATTGCTTCTCCATTCAGTTATGTTTGTCCAGAACATATACAGAACAGCTATATTTTTTCATTAGATGAAGATGCAACCTACTTTCTACTTCATAAATTGTATCTTTCTAGGAAGTCCTCTTGAGCTAAATCGAAAAGGGTTTTTAACCTTTTTTTCCCAAAATATTCTGATATTTTTGCTCTGTGATATCCCATAAAGCTCTTGTTTTATAAATCTCACTGTATTTTACTGTATTTTTTGTCTGAGTTAACCTTGCACAAATAAGATTTGAAATTTGTTCATTCTCTAGTTAATAATTTGGAATTTGAAACTGTTTGAAAGTACTTGAAACCTTGACATTTCCTGTAGGAGAAAACACTCTAAGAAAACCTGGGCAAATCCTGCAAAGGCTCTGTAGTGATCAGAAAGGAACATTTTACATGCTTGGGATAAATACATGTAGGAATTATTTCTAGATATTTAGCCAATTTCTTAAAGGTGAACTAAATGAAAACAGTTTTCTTGCATTGTTTTTGCTCCTTGTTGCTCTTTTCTTGGCAACTTTTCTGCACTTCTTTTTATCAGATATAACAATGTATTGTAAATCAAATCATATGTTCTCTGGCATAAATCTTTTTAATGCTAAAGTTTTCTCAAGGCCTAAGTGATAACTCCGGATGTTGACCCATTTGATAAATGATATCTCATGATCATGACTGCAGCCTCAAAAACTCCCAGACAAAGTTATGTCCCATCCTGCTAGGTTCTGCTCTGTTCTGCATAGGAGAAAACTGAAAAGACTGCTTAGGCAAGACAAAGAGTGGGCTCCAGTGTAGCATGTTGATCAAGGCTCAGTCTCCTGATGCAGACACTAGGACAACTGTTCCCCCTGCCAGGCCCTGACACTGCTGTCAGCCTTTGCTGTCAGAGCAGTTGTGCCCAAGTGCTGCTTCTTGCCTGAGTGAGGCAGATTGCATCCATTTCTGTTAGGCTACAACCCACACACCAACTCAGTGGCTGCCTCAGGCCACAGGCTTGTTGTTCTCCATGAACTTCCAGCAAAATATAGGGTACTTCCCTAACTTTGTGCTTATTAGGAAGCCTAATTAAATACAGTGTAACAGGAACGGAACTCATAACTCATCTCTTAGATGAGATTTCCTCAAATATTGAAAGGAACCAGGTCTCCAGTTCTCATTGAAATCCAGTGGGAAATGACAAGCACCTAACTTACTTCAAGTGATAGGACAAGGGGGAATAGCTTTAAACTGAAAAAGAGCAGGTTTATTTTAGATATTAGGAAGAAATTCTTTACTGTGAGGTTGGTGAGGCACTGGAACAAGTTGCCCAGAGAAGTTGTGGCTGCCACAGTCCTGGAAGTGTTCCAGGCCATGATGGATGGGGCTTCGAGCATCTTGGTGTGGTGGAAGATGTCCCTGCCCATGGCAGAGGGGTTGGAACTAGATGATCTTTCAGGTCCCCTCTGACCCAACCCATTCTATGATTCCATGGTTCTATGAAAATGGTTCTATGGTTCTTGGAAATGCTGTCTTTGAAACTTTTTATAGCCTTCTGTGTATTTCACACTGCATAGGTACAAGTAAAGACCATAAAAACTATCCGGTATTGTATTTCTGAGCTGTTTGTTTTTTCCTTTGTCACAAATATTAATGGGAAATACAAGATACAACAGACACAATGTAATAGTAAGAGTACTAGAAAAAAAAGTCACAACAGTATCTACTACCAAATGCTTTCATTGAAAACTATCTGCTGCAAACTTAATGAAATTCAATGAATTTAAAATAAATTGAAAGACTTTACAATTTTTCTCCCAGATCGTTTTATGTAGAAATGTTGTAAATACTAATCCCTGGAAGAATACAACTGGAAAGATGCCCCTGATAAATATTTTTAAAGTAGTAACCCTGTAATTGGTGTAAATAGCATGCCCAGAATACATGCAATTACAAGCTCTTGTCCTCATTACTAGAGGATTTAATTACATTTATGTTACATAAGAACTTTTCTCTGTCTGTCTTCTTAGGCTTTTTTTTCATCCATCTGTCCAACTGCATCCTAAGGGACCCAGAGAGTGTGAGAGAATGAGAGACTGTTTTGTGTCTGGGTAAGCAGTTGTTCCAATTCTACTCTTCTCTGCACAACACTGTAACTAAAAACCTATTCATTTAAGTCTTGAAATATATATTTCAAATTGCATTCATTAGAAATGAATCTCCTTTCCCTTTCTCAACCACATTCTTACAGAGCTATTGAAGCTTGAGGGCTGAGTTCAGTCTTGGCAGATCCCCACCCCCCTGCGAGATCAGGTTCAAGCCGTATTTGGGTTCTTTTGTGCTGATGCCTTCAATTTCAGCAGGGAAGTTCAGGACAGGATAGATGAGCCCTAATACTGCTCAGGCCAGACTCTATTTCAGAGCTGGAAGGTGACAAAAAGTGCAAAAGTGAAGATGATCCAGGAAGGTTTTGAACAGCAAGCCATAAATTATCTTTTCCTTTTTTTTTCCATTCTTTTCCCCTTCTCAGGAGAAGGCATTTCCAGTAAAAGCTAAATTTGTCTCAGAATTTGGCTCTGTTCTTTTCAACACTGTTGAATGCTTCACTGCCAAGAGGGACCCCTAGTGTTTTTGTTAGGTTTCATCTCTTTCAGGCTTATGTATTTTTGTGTATAATATACATATAAATGCAAAAGTAATTACAAACACCTTATATACACATGTATATAGACAGTGCATGGTCAATTTTTTTTCTGGACTCACAACATGCACCTAATCCATGTCTAGGTTTGGAGGTCTGGCTGTTTTCAAAGATGTACTACATTCTGGGGAAAGCCAATTTTATAATGTTATAGTTTTGTGGTGACTGTAAACACACTGCTCAGGTATACTTGGTTACATGACATCACAAACAGCAAAGGGCATTTTTGTTGCTATTCTATGACATCCTTTTTAAGAGGATAAGAAGATAGATAAGATAAATCAACAAAAGATTTTGTGAAATATGCCAGTTTGGTGACAAGAAAGTCCAGTGGTCCAGTCATGAGCTGGTGGCAATTCACCCAAGTCCACATAGGGTTGGGAGTCAGGGGGCGAAGTCCCCCCCCAGCTAGGAAGGGGGCTGCAACCTGATGGGGGCTGGAACCTGATGTCAGGCTTGGCAACCTCAGGCCCTTGAAACATGTGCCTTTCATAGGCTTACCTGGCATGGATACAACTCAACCATACCAATATAAAGACAATACAGACTCTCAGGGGGAAGAGAAACAAATCAGATCTGCAGGCAGCAGGTAGCCAAGCCATGGGATGCCTGGGGAGCCTCTGTCACCTTCCCCAGAGAGTGTTCTCTGAGAAAATGACTGAAGGACTGACAGTTGTACCACCCATACACATGCTTTTGCTACGTGGTCAAGACGTGGCTGCTTTAGATTTGGATGTAGTTTTTCTCTGTTACTCACTACAGGACTGTCACCAGCTGGGCAAAAATTGCTCATAGTCAGTGTCCTTAGAGTTGCCCTACATATTTTGATGAAATATTTTTTGACTGGAGAAAATACCAATTAGTCAAAAGACAAAGTTAATTTTGATACTCAGTATATATTTCAAGTTGCCAGAATATTTTGACCTTTTGTAAGCAAAATGTTCTACTTTTCCAGCCTTTTTTTTTTGCTAAAATGTTTTAGCAAAACAATGTGCACCAAAAACATTTAGAAAGGGTGAAATTCAGATAGAAATGTCTGAAAAATAGCCAAATATAACAGAATAGTTGATGTAATTAATTCAGACATTTGTTTCATATAAATTTTCAGTATTTAGTTTTCTGCCTGTTTACTCCTCCCAGCATCTCTTCACGTCCTCCTGCTTTGCTGTCTGAGGGGCTGTGGTTAATGGCTTTCATTCACATGAAATTTGATATGTGGCTCCTCCTAACTTAAATAGGAACTTCTCCAGTGTCTCAGTGATATTTTTTTCAGATATGTCAGTAGTTTTCTTAAGGTGAAGCCTGTTTTCTAATCATGAGCAGTGCCTGCTTCTAAAATTTAACCTTAACTAAATGAGAACAAAATTTTAAAATAAATTAATGTAACCATGTAAAATTTTACCCTGTAGATGAGAAAAGTAATACCTTTTCAAATAGCTTGACTACAAAACTTATCTCGTCTTTCATATAATCAATGAACAAGGAAATGAACATAAGAAGCTGAAATTTCTATGTAAAACTTTCTATAGGAAAAAACCTGTATTATCTACATTTTAGAAATCATCTACTAATATATATTTCCTGCAGCCAATAAGACTTTTGACGTAATTTCTAAAGACATCATAGAAAATATCTCCTTAACCTCAGATCAAGGTTTCTTCCAGTGAAAAAATGCCAATGTTAATTGTCTGTTGACATAAGTGAAATAAATTAGCATACAAATTAATAATTAACTGATACCCAGTATAAAAGCACTTAGTTGCCTAGCAGAAAGCTTCCCTTGCTCATTATCCTGATAGACAACAAACCACTGCATATTAAAGGAGATATTAAAGGCGTTTTTATACTGCCTAAACGCATTTATGTTCTGTAAACAGAACACTGCTGGAAAAATAAGCTTGCAATAAAAAACCTAAACAAACAACATGAAGACAAGATAGTGATAGTACATCAATTTTTGCTGTATATGTTGTAGCTCTTTCTTCAGGAAAGATGTCTCATCAGTGTCACAAATAATAACTAATTCTGTTTCTCTTCTGCAAGAGAAGCACTTCTCCTCCACTCCTAATCTCTCTCAGCCCTGGGATCATATAAATATGCCTTTTATCCAAAAGCTTTTTCTTTCTTGACCATGGGAGTTGCACATTGGTATTTATGGCAGGACATGAGAAACAAATAAAAAAAAAAAAACTCTCTGGCTGGTAAGAAAATTAGCAAGAATAAAACACACGTCTAAGTTTAGCATATTTATTAAATATTTCTAAGTCATGTCAACTCTCTGGTAATTAACTCACTAATCATTTATTGAGAATGGACTAAGTTAACAGAGTGCCTGAGATGATGGTGTTTGTCACCCAGCGTATTAAAAGAAACTAGAAATAATCTATGCACCTCTGTTCTACTCCTTAAAAAAAAAGGACCTGACTTAGTGTGATGGTTGTGTACATGTTTAATCTGAAAAAATGAGATTTAAGGATGTGCTTAAAGCTAAGCGTGACTCCTGGACTGATTGAACAAGCCATCACTTACCATTGATTCCTCTGGCAGTTTAGTATGATGAGCACTTTGAAATGCTCGGACAAATGCATCACTAGCTCTTATACTTATTTGAAAACTTTTCTTGGTGGATACATTCTTGCCAGTAAATAGAACAGTGTCTGGAAATGTTCATTCTCTGGCCTTGAGGATGAGTGACCCAGTCTGGGAATATCCTTAAATTAATCTCTCCAGATCCAAACTGGGTAGTTGTGTCCAAACTGGGTAATAGGTCCCTGTTTATGCTAATCCCCACACCAGGTCTGTAGATTTGGGAGAAAAACGGGTCAAAACCATGCGGGACCTGTTCCAATGTTAATGGTTGAGAGGATTGTGTTTCACTTTCCGGTAATACTCACTAACTCTATTTGATTTATTAATATAGACACAACCCTCATGTCCTAAGTTTTCTGTAAGATTTCTCATAAAGTTCATTGTTGGCTACCCAAAGGAAAAAGGTTACTTCTTGAGCAAAATCAAACATCGGATGCCAGTTGCCAGACGAAGAAGGATTAATTTCTTTTGCTTATAGTTGAATAATTGACAGTGGGGTAGGAATTTCTAACAGGACTGGGTATTTGGGAAGCAGTGATATTAGAGCAGTGCATATCTAATGAGAAAGAACTATTAATTCTTTGCTGCAATAATTCTGCAATAATTTTGCCCAGATATTAAGATTCCAGCACTTTGGTGGCAAAGATGCTCTAAAGTCCTAAAATCTGTAAGCATGTGTAAAAAATAGAGTACGCCATGTCAGCCTGATGGAAAGAGGTGTGTAATGAGAATTTTTCACTTCCTCTAAACAGCATAATTAGCTAATGTCAGAGACATGGTTCCAGGTCTCAAATACTCTTATACTCACATGCTTTTATAATGGGAGCAAAATCTGAATAAATTTTATGCCCTTAGGTAAAATTCTTGAGGATTTTATCTATGCTTTTGTATTGTACCATTATGTTGTACTGTTTCAACTTTTGTGTTGCATTTAATTTCTCTTTTTTTTCTTCCATCAGAAGTAGATTGATCAAGCAATCTATTTTCACAGAAACATGTTTAATGTAGAGCATGGCTAAGCATTTTCCTGTTAAGGAGGTTACCTGGAATTGAAATCAAGGGAGGTAGTGCTGCAGCTTTGTTAGCAACGCCTCCTATATGCTGCTGTCTTTTAAGATATATTTAGAGAGTGGAGAGGGTACCATCATTTACAGTAAAGTTTTCAGCTGGCAAACTCTGGAGAAAAGAAGCCATTTCATCAGTCTAATCCATATCATGGAAAGTATCTGCTTCAGACAGAAAAGCCTGAAACCTAAGACCTGAAAAAATAATATAAGTTCTCAGAAAAAGAGGCTATAAAAAGCCAACAGCTTTAATTTTCTAAAGCGTCCATGGGTTTGGATGGACTAAAATATCTCAGCTCTTTTCTGGAAATAAAGAACATAGAAAAGATGAGGGAAAGCAAGAGAAGAACAGAAGCTGTTACAAGTCAAATGAACACTATTTAACTGAGTCATTGTATAATTTTCAAAATCATCTGGGTTTTGTCCTTTGCCTACTGGTTGCAATTTTTTTTATTTTGATCACAGAGTTCCCGTTATTTAAGAAACTTAAGTGTTTTCTCTATGTTTTTCACTTTAAACCAAGAGAAAACATTTTACTTTCCACTGACAAGCTCTGCTTTCTGCTTATTCTTTTACAGCCTGATTTTTCAAGAAGCAAGTTGCCTCTGACTTTCTGGAGCCTTTTAAAATTTTCTTTTCTTAGGAACTTAAAGGTTCCAGATGTCAGAGATTTTAAAACATCCAGTGTATAGTAATCTGATCAATGTTTTAGTTCCTGTTTAAAAATGCTGACATAATAGGTAGAGAGAATACATGATGACAGGTGGAGATATAAAGATTTTATTTGCATTAGGTTGTACTGGCTGCATTGCTCATATGTGGTGAAGTCATGAGTATTTCCTTATCACTATTTATTATTTAAAAAGTGCCAAGAATATGCTTGACAGCACCTTGTTATGAATACAATAAAACATTTTTATAACATAGCCTATCATGTTTATATGTTAGATTCTGATTTAGAAATATTTCAGAACACACTGTAGGTTTTTAAAATTTGTGTGGTTTTATTTTACAGCATCCTTCTTCCTCTAAATTCTGATGGCCTTTACTCTTATTTTCTTTTTCAGCACATTCAAGGTTTACTTTTGTGATATCATCCACCACTAGTTTGCAATTTGTCTCGGATAACCATTGTTACATCTTGCTGTAAAGCTAGCAATACAAATATCCACTGGGATAGATCTAGTAATTCTGGCTCTAAATTACCTCATGCTCCAGAATAGGAAGTTTTTTGTAGCAGATATTGGGGGTGAGGGGTGGAGCTGGGGGGAGAGGATGGGGAAGTGGGAGGGAGAAGTATAATTTTCCTGCTTTAATACAAGAAAAACGGGTAATCAATGTGCCATTCACACTTAAACCAAATGGTGCTCCTTGCTTCAAAAACCATGTTCTGTGTATGACCAAAATGTTCCTAGCAGTAGTGCTGTAGTAGACGCATGTTGTGGATCCTGTGCATAAGGCTCTCATAGAGTGGAATATAAGGTTGTGGTTTGAGAGGGATGCAATTAAATTAG
Organism: Neopelma chrysocephalum; assembly: GCF_003984885.1. Lineage (NCBI taxonomy): Eukaryota > Metazoa > Chordata > Aves > Passeriformes > Pipridae > Neopelma > Neopelma chrysocephalum. Next base: position 8,235,776 of record NW_020897691.1, read on the forward strand.
TCAGGAAAGGTACTGAGAAACTGTGGTGATTGCTCCTCACACTTGACTGTCAGGGCTGCAGGGCTACCAGTAAGTGTGCAGTGGTTGTTAAACATCCAAGAAAAGAATCTGATTGCAGTACAGTTGTTTTGCAAGTCAATTCAGACAAAGTAAAACTGCAAAGGCAATAAAGTCTGGTGATGAGGGTAATATGGATGTCTGTTGTACCTGCACCACAGGCTGAAGAGGTTGGTGCCCAGGGAGCTGAGCAGGATTTTTCATGAAATTATTTAAAAAAAAATCTTATAAGACTAGTTGTAATGAACAATAGATCTATGTCATAAAACCATAGATCCCAAATCTACAAGGGAGTATTTGACTCATCTTGCCTGATCTCCTTTATAAAACACACCATAATTCTTCCCTAAATGAAACTGTGCTTAGATTAAAGCATATCTGCCTCTCTCTCATACTCTCTCTTACATACTCAAAAGTCAATCTCTATTTTGAAACCAGCGCGGAGAGTGATAGTCCACTGCAAGCTGAGGTAATTTGTTCCAGTGAAAAAACTCTTTCACTGTTAGAAGTTTGTGCCTTATTTCTTGCCTGAATTAGTCACACATTTTCTTCCAACTACTGGACCTTGATGTACCCCTTCCTCTTCTAGGCTGAAGACCCAAGTCATTGCTGAAATTTTACTTCCATGGAAGTGCTTATTTACAGGCTGTGGTCATATCAAGTCCTAATTTTTTATGGCAAGATAAATAAATAGAGTTTCTGTAATCCTTGACCAGAAGATATGATATCCAATCATTTATTCTTTTTCTGGAAGGAAAATTATTCAGTAATTTAATAATTCTTATGGCAATTCTGTAAAATTTTGCCTATCCATTAACATCCTTGAGTTATGGTCCTCAATAGAAGATGATAGTGAACACACTATTTCAGTAGCCATCACCTCAGGTTCAAGGTTATGAAAGAGTCTCCTCCACTGCTATTCCATATTCCCTGGATTCCAGGGTGGTGTCCCAGGATATATGAGCTGCTTCATTCACTTGGAGAATGAAGATTTTTCTGGTATGAACCATAGGCCAAACACTTTTTTTTCAAAATGCCATCATAATGATTATACTATCTAACTTCAGCCTAAATGTATGAAGCTAGACTCTAGAGGTCTGTGTATGTGAGGGAGAATTTTTACGGGATGTGTCATGACATAACAGAATCACAGAACTACAGAAAGTGAACACATTTCCAATCCTTTCTTATGCAACAAACACTATATTCCAACCTTGGTTAAATGACTGCATCCCACCTTTAAAGCCACTGAGTAATATCACTGAGATAGAACCTAGCAGTCTAAGTAATCTGCCTAAAGCTAATCTGTTTTTAGATATTCACTGCACTTTAAACATGAGCAGCTGTGGCCACTCCTGAAACATTCTCTAAGTGCATGGTTTTTACATTGCAGACAGCCAGCAGGCATCTTTCTTGTAATAACAAACCAATTAGAACAACTAACTGTGCCTTATTTCTATAGGACCTAGCATGTCACACACTGTCTGAAAGGACTCAAACAGTTTTTTGGGTTCTGGTCTAAGTTCCAAAATAGAAATTGGTCCTTGTGTGGAAACGGTGCTTGAAACTCTATTGCTTCACATCTTTACAACTATAAAATATTTATCTGAGTGGTTGTTTGGTCTCTGTTAAGGTCTGCTTCATCCTCAGAATTGATCTAAATTTCTTTCAGTGCTTTTGTTAGAAATTAATATATCGTGTTTAATAATATATGGCATTCATTTTAGTCTGTGTGCTCTTTTTTTTCTTAAGTATGGCTGTGATGTGCTGAAGGCTGCTTTGTTTTGTAGCATCTTACGATGTAGGGTTTTCCTCCAAGAGGCCCACACTTCAGATGGATGGTAGCCCAGGATGCTTGGCCTTGCTGGCTCTACCAAGTCTGAGTGAATGGAAGAGGGAAGAGGACCAGCATTACATTTCTCTGGTTTCCTCTGAGATAGAAGATACTTAAGAAACTCATTAATCATGGTGTGGAACTAGTCAGACATTTGTAGTTCAGTAATACATAGACCACAATGACTGAGAGTATGAAAATTATATTTTAGTTTGTTGAGACAGTTTATAGTTTCAGAGTGAATGGTTGCAGAGAGGCCTGCAATGGAATGTTAGGCTTGAATGTCTCTCTTAAAATCTGCAGTAGTTTGGACTTGACTCTATATTAGCAAAGAAGCCAATGTGTCAGCTTGAGAGTCTTCTATCAGAGTCTGAAACAGGTCAAACTAGAATTGCCAGGGCTGGCGCATACACACACACAGACACACACAGACACAAACATCCCCACTGAACTCTACAGCTTGGATCTGCCTTGGGAAAACTGAGGTGCCTTGCTTTCCTGGGAAATGTGGTTATGAGAAAATCTATACAACAGTGTTTGACCTTCAGCCCAAAATGAACACCTAAGACATATATTAATACACAATTTTGACCGTAAAATTCTGAGCAAATTATTTTTTAATTTGCAGCTCAAGCAGTAGAATCTGAGGTGCACTTTTGGAGTCATGTAGTATAAAAATAAATAATCTAATACCAAACCAGATTCTCAGTTTGGATTAATTTATCTATGAAAGTGAATCACTATCCCTGTGCTAAGTAATATCATTAATTCTAAAGAAGAAGAGTTTTTACTGAAGTACTGACTTTCCTATGAAAGCTAATGTGCTGGTAGGGTTTAGAACTGTGCCCAAGCAGCATTTTTTGAAACACTGGAAATTGTAGTCAGAATAGTTGCAATACAAGACTCAATAAACTGCTCTGCCAGTGCACTCAGTTCTTACCAAAATGTGCTGGGAAATCATTTACTGTTCACATTGTGTTTGGAACATCCCAGGAGCTTAGCTAGCTTTACACCACAAATGATGTCCAATTTTGTGTGCTGTGTACTGGCTGAAGCGTGGTCTGCTGTCACACAGAATGGTCAGTACACAGTTTGCCTTTCTTTTGCAGGAGGTGGGAAGTCCTTCTCCTTAAATGATGATTCAATTCTGAGTTGGTTTCAAAGTGTGGCCATATCAGCTAAGAGAAACACTATCTCAGCAGGCTGGTAGATGATGACAAGCAAGTTCCACCACATTCAGTGTAGCCATACTACCTATACTAGTAAGAACATACAGTATCACCTCACACCATGAGGTTTACTTACTCGCTGCTCAGTCCTTCATTAGACAAACTAGACTGTTAGATAAAGACAATGCAAACAATTCAAGAACCTGTTCCTTCTTCTTTGGCAATATAGATGTTTACTGCGCAGAAAAAACTACAGTTTATATTGTACAGAATTCTTATTGCGCTTTGTACAGAAGAGAGTAATTTTCATCTTCTCTAAGTATTAAGAATGAAATCCTTCCAGGCGATTTTCTACTGTTTAGCAACCCTACTCTTGTAGATCATGAGCATTGTAACAGTTAGCTTATGCTGAGACAGTTCTTTTCCAGGAATAATTTAATCATTGGTATGTCTGTTTGTCTGTTCAGATGTTGTTTATGAACATGCTGCTTAATCTTCCGGTGAGTTACAATTTTTAAAGTGCATTGTTCTGAAATCACTGGTATTCAGGCTCTAATTTTTTATCCTGTTCAGGTGATTTGTGACAATAGGACTCCTTAAAGATAGAAAGTGTTGTGGTAAATGTGGTATGTTTTTCTTCCACTAATTTAGTTTTTAAACACATAAACTTTTAGCATTTTAAGTGTACTGTGGCAAAAAAAAAATCACACATCTAAACTATCCGTTATGTAAAGAAAAACTTCTTTTGGTTTTATTTTGACTAATTCTCCAGATAATCCCTTTTGATGACTTCCAGTTCTTGGATTGGAGCATGCATTAAAAACACTGGTAAGCCATCTTCTGTCTAAGTGTGTCCAGCTGTCCTTGAATTGGTTAATGTGAGGGTGAGATATATGGGAGCACATGTATCCTCTCCTTAGACTAATAATGCTTAGGGCCTCTTAGAAGCTTCCTGAGCCATAGTGAGCTACCCTTTCTGAAGAGTGATAAGTAACAAAGAATTAGTCTCCCTAAAGACCAGTAAGTATACCTTTGTTGTGCCATCTTTACTAGATTTTCAAAATTTGGTGAACACAAGGGTCAGCAATTCTGCTCCATCTTAACGAAGTCCACCACAACAAACCAGACATGGCTTGGTCAGTCTTTTGGATGTCTGTCCTTCAAAGAACAGTTTCTCTTATAGGCTGTTTTCCTGCAGAGTTGTGTTGGAAGCACGCTCTAGCAAAATGCTGCAGTTTTCCTGGTGATGAACAACTCAGTCAAATCCCTTAATCCTGGCGAACCCCTTTAGCTCCTTTCCTGCTTTGCTCATGTTTTTTGTGCATCTGAATTTTAAATTTGATTAGAAAGATGAATCACATTTAAAAAAACACTTAATGTGGGTTTGCCAAGAAAACAATTGTAACAGAGAACCATTTGCTAAGGCAGGAAGATGTAAAATTGAAGGAAATATGAAGTTAGCAAAAGTAACAGCATAGAGAAGTGAGAACCTGTAGAGACAAATATGTGGACCTATCTGTTGGTTTGCTTTGCTTATGGTGAAAATTAAGAAGACTGAAATGGCAACCATGCCAACAACACCTGGAATATCAGACTAGTTGCGGGAAATGAAGATGATAGGATGTTGGGATCACAGAGAACTGGCAATGCAGCTGAAAGAAACAAAGATATCTGTATAGGGCTTTGGAGTGATGATGGAGTAAACAACTCTGAGGTTAACCATAAAATTACAAATCTGGATATTACATCTGTGAAAAAAGGTCTGTGTGACAGTTAGCTATAGAGTGAGCAACAACAGTAAAGGTAATGAGTAGTGATGAATTTTTGTCAGGTTAGAGGTTAAAGCAAGCAGCATCAGATGATGCTTAATTACCCAAAGAGGAAGACCACCAATTCAAAGAGTTATATTTGAATTAAAGGAGGAATGGTGTTTGTGTCCTTTAGGTATATCGGAATAATGTCCAGGGAGAAGACAAGCTAGAAAAAAGAAGACCAGAAAGTAAATCCTCACCAATAAGAATTAAATCTGCTTGACTGAGGAGGTAGGTACAAAAAGAATATGAAACAGCTGTGTAGGAAGCTCTGGAAAACAGATGCTCAACTTGAGACTCAACAGGTTTATATTGTGAATATCACAGAAACATTGAATGTCCTAGGTTGGAAGAGACCCATAAGGATCATTGAGTCCAACTCTTGACCTTTCATGGGACAGCCCAAATACTCACATCATGTTCCTGACAGCATTGTCCAAATGTTTCTTGATCTCTGACAGGTGACCAATTCAATGGAAAAGAAAATCTAGGTGACTAATTCTAGTGACTAAAAATGCTTAAAAAATGAGAACTTGAGTGCTCTAAGAGAGGAAAAATCAATGAAGGTTTAAAGAGTTTTGAGGAAATGTTTGTAGTAGATTTTGAAAGAGAGGGATATAGATTGTCTTGTTTATTGTATGGAATAGGTCTGATTCTTGAGACCTGTGAATTTTATTTAGACTACTTTACTACAAGGGCCTATGACAATGAGGATATCATCGACTCTTCTGTATCCTGTTGTAGCATTTGGTCTTTAATTGCAGTCTCTGAGTTTATTGTAGACTCCTGAGGTGTGCATTGAGGTTTAGGGTGTAGAGAACAGTGCAGAGGATCTGTAGGGTGGCTTTCTAGAACTGCCTGATAGCTTCTTATTACAGAAGGTTGCCTCACAAAACAAGGTTTCTCAGACAGTTTATTCCTATTTTCCTTCCCTTTTGTTTATTTTTAGTATTACTTAGTCTTTGCATCCAGAATTATTCTTTAAAAGTAAGGAAGTAATACCAGCATTCCAGTGTTTGGAGGTCAGTTAATTGTATGATATATATTTGCTTCCAAATATATGATTTAAAATTCACACGGACATAAAAATATAGAGGATAGAAGAATAATATTTTAAGGGAAGTGGTGGAAGACCTATCACTTAAATTATGTAAAATATCACCCCATCTGAAGGATTCAGGCATATATTTGAGGGAAGAGTCATACATTGGCCAGATAGGACACGATGACATAAGAGCTCTTTCATCTATAATTGCATGTTTATGTTCCCAGTGGTTTCCCATAGTTCAGTAACAAGACAAACATGCTACTGGATTTGATGTCCAAATTACCTTAAAGACATTAAACATGATATCTATGTGAATAGCAGAAATATGATGTATATTATATGAGGAGTAATAGTTCTTTTACCAGAAATACCATAGGGAGAGAATGAGATGCCTTCTAAGTATCATCTAAATTGCCAAGTTCATATAAGTACCTATTTGGTAATACTTTATTTAAGCCAAGTTATGGTGTACCTTCTGGATATATCTATATATGATTCTGTGCACATGTACATGCACACACTCTCACCATGATGTTCACTGAAGTCCTGTTCAATGTGATCTCTGATCTATATTTTTTTTAGCAAATCCTGTCACTAGTAAGTGTAAAAGAAGTAAGACAACTGTACATTTGTAGCAAAATAAGAAAGCTGCTCTCACTGGGGGTGTGTTCCTGTGGCAATGAATGAGTGCTCATCCTGGTTTCCCACCTGCAGCTGCACTATAGCATGAATAGAAGACTCCTCTCATTCTGCAGCCAGTCAGTACTGCATGGTCCTTATTCTCTGTGGTCACTTTCAACTTATGATTATCCAGTTTACCAGATAAATTCTTATTTGTTGTTTTTTCATTAACTTTACTACTGCACGTAGAATCACAGAATCAATAATGTTGGAAAAAACCTCCAAGATCATCAAGTCCAACCTTCTACTGAACACCATCATGTCAACTAAACCATAGCACTAAGTGCCATATCCAGTTATTTCTTGAACACTTCCAGGGATGGTGACTCCATCAATTCCCTGGGCAACCTATTCCAATCTTTAACTACCCTTTCAGTGAAGAAATTCTTCCTAAAGCCCAGCCTGAATTTCCCTTGGTGCAGCTTGAGGCTACGTCCTCTCGTCCTATCACTAGCTGCCTGTCAGAAAAGGCCTTCCTCCATCTGGCTTTCAGGTAGTTGTAGAGAGTGATAAGATCTCCCCTGAGCCTTCTTTCCTCCAGGCAAAACAATCCCAGCCCCCTCATCTGCTCCTCATCAGGCTTGTGCTCCAAACCCTTCCCCAGCTCTGCTGTCCTCTGGACACGCTTCAGCACCTCAATGTCATTTTTGTAGTGAGTAGCCCAAAACTGGACACAGGAATCAAGGTGTAGCCTCACCAGTGCTGAATCCAGGGGAACAATCACTTCCCTAAGTCTGCTGGCTACAGTATTTTTGATACCGGTCAGGATGCCATTGGCCTTCTTGGCCACCCGGGCACACTGCTGCCTCACGTTCAGCCAGTATTTTTTTCATCCCCTTTCCATCACTCTTGTACTCAGGTCCTCCCTTGCCTCTTCCAGACTGGTGATGCTTCCTGACTATGGTTCATCTGCAAATCATAAGTTTGTTGCTACTGTAATTGAGGCAACCTCACTAATGAAAAATTTCAAGATTAATTTTCAATGCAGTCGTGGGGAACCTTTCCTGGTAAACTGCTCCAGCTGGTTTCAGCACTGCTCTTTTCATGTTCCCCTCATCAGTCCATTTTTCATCAGAGAACCTACTAATCTCCAGTTTAACTAATGACTTCCCATAGTAATTAATATCAGATGCCAGTAGTCCAGAAAAATGAGGTCTGTGTTATTGTCTTTATTTAGACAATCAATTATTTTATCAAAAGAAAGACATCAATCTAGTGTTATGTATTTTACCTCTGATAAACCCATATCATAATTTTCCCTATTTCTGTCTCCTTATATTTAATTATTTCCAGAATATTTGTCTCCACATCTGATACGCTATGAAGACTTTAGCAAACAGGCCTTTTCAATAAGTGCACAAAGCTTGCTGCTTACAAACCATATGATACTACTCCATCTTGAAGCAATAAAAAAAATGGCAAAATATGTCTCAATAGCTTCAAAGTAGGGTAAACAAACAGTTCCAATATTCTCAGGCTCATACATTTTCTCCAAAGATTTGCATTCTTTCTCATGTAAGATAAAACTGATGGTAGAGAAAATATGTTGGCAAGAAAATTCCAATTACTTGATTTTAGTATTAGAATCGGATAATCCTTCAGTCCCGAATTAAGAACATTCCTTTTGTCAAGTCTGGCAGAGTAGACTCTCCATATTATGTATTTCCTTTCAAGCTAAAGCCTCAGGCTGATGCCTGGTTACATCAGCCTATCCCACATCTGGGCTCTGGAATGAAACTTGTACATGGGGACAGGGTCTTAAGGATACTCTTATGGGTACAATGTGTATTCTGGAAATGCTCGTTATTGATAAAGAAATTGCCGAGATACACTTTTTTTACTAGTTCCAGTCTTTGTGAAAGGTAAGCCTTTCATGATGAGGTGCTCCAAAGTTCTTTGTGTTTCAGGTTTTTCAGGTAAGATTTAGCTGGTTTTGAACTTAGTGTTCAAAGACACCAGTGCTGTCTCTTCATTTGGAGTCTCTGGTATACTTATTTGTCTCATCTTGTAACACTTCATTTTGGAAACGTTACCTTGTGGTTCTTAGGATTCATCTGAAACCATCTCTTGACTCAATTTATGCAAGAATAACTTGCCAAAATCCAGCTTTTTTGTGTATTTGGTTTAACACACCCCTCTTCAGTTTTCTTCTTTTTCAGCTCATCCCATGGTGTCCCTTTTACTTTCTCTCTGGCTACATTAAGACTAATATCAAGTTTCTCTGATTTACAACTAAAAGAATTTTCACTCATTTAAGCCCAAGATTTAAGGAATAAAAATGGTATTTTTTGTTTGGCTCGTTTTCTATACTCATCGAACAACAAGGAAAATCTGTCATTGCTTCCAAATAGACTCAATGTCCTTTTGGGTCTTGTTTACTATCATAATACTTTGTCTCTGACTGAGGAACATAGATTTTTTTGAACAATAAGGAAAAATTTTACGTATTTTTCTACAGGTAGAAATAAATATCTAGTTGTTCTAAGTGAGAAGTCATTTTAACTTTTCTTCTCTGATTTTTAAGGTAAGTGCAAAAATAGGAAAGATTTCCTTTGTTCACCTGAAGTTAAACACATCAGTATTATATCTGAAGTGAATGTCTGTTTTAGTGTGAAACTGAAAAGTTTATTTGTTCTTAGCTTTGAGATAGTTAATTTTGGGGGGAAAAAAAAGACCATGACAAATGGCCAATTAAATTGAGAAATCTAAAACAATTTTTTTCCTCTATAATAATAAAATTTCCATTTTGGATTTCTTGCTCTTAGTGAAACATGTTCTTCATTTTGAAAAGCAGACAGCATTATAGAAAATGTTTCTTCTTTGAACCGACAAGCAATTACAGATACTTGATGTATGCTAATTACATGGTACATTGAAACAATTATATACACACTCAGAATCTCTTTTTCCACACTCAGAATCTTCCAGTAATTTACTTATTCAATTATTCTTAATGCTTTTCCGTTTTATATTTCCCAGCACATGGAGTGAACTTCAGAGCTAGGCACTGAAACAAATGTCTCAAACACAGAGTATGGAAGACATATTGCATCAAAGCTCAGAGAGTTTTACAAGTCACTTTAGGGAGTCGTCTAGATCCTTCTATCACAGCTAAGAGATGCTGCATCTTGTGGAAAACTATCCCCAGGAAGCCCCTCAGCCCTTGTTCCATGCATAGGCCATTTGCTTCCCTTATATGTGTGGCTAAATTTTGATCATTTTAAGCCAGAATTATCACAGTGTTTAGGTAAGCAAAAATCAGACAGAATTTACCTAAAATTTGGTACATAGAAAAATGGAAGATGATACTACATACTGTCTCATGCATAAATACTCAGATCACTGGATGATAATTTTTCTAACATTAACTCTTTCTAGACATGTTTTTGCTATCAGAGAATGACAGCTGTCTCACCATTTCCTAAAGTGTTTCTCTCCCAGGTAGGATAAGGGATATTTGAGGATACTTAATTCAATATTAAATTAATATAAAATCAAGCTGCACGATATTTATCAATGCATTTCTAATAGAATCATTTACAAAGATGTTACTGAGAACTTGATAGAAAGTAGCTTACTGATCTCTCTAGTAACTGTAGTAATCGATATTGGAAATGACTGGGAAAGTATTTGTTTGAATATTTTCACTAGGTGAGGTTAATGGGTTGTACAGGAAGAGGAGACAACATGAGTTAACTGCCAGCCAACCAAAATGCTGAAAGGCTGATAGGAGTACAGTAGGTAGATGAGATGGAAAATTCAGAGCTGAAATAATTGGGTTTGAAGTGTCTTTGAGACTGAGATTGATTTGATAAGTTTTGGAAGATCACAGAATCACAGAATCAACTAGGTTTGAAACGACCTCTGAGATCATCAAGTCCAACTTATGACCCAACACCATCTTTTCAACTAGACCACGGCACTAAGTGCCATATCCAGTCTCTTCCTAAATACCTCCAGGGATGATGAATCCACCACCTCCCTGGGCAGCCCATTCCAATGTCTGATCACTCTCTCTGTAAAGAACTTCTTCCTAATGTCTAACTTAAAACTCCTCTGGCACAGCTTAAGACTGTGCCCTCTTATCCTACTGCTGGTTGCCTGGGAGAAGAGACCAACCTCCACCTGGTTACAACCTCCTTTCAGGGAGTTGTAGAGAGTGATGAGGTCTCACCTGAGCCTCTTCTTCTCCAGGTTGAACAACCCCAGCTCCCTCAGCCTTTCCTCATAGGCCTTGTGCTTGAGTTCCTCCATCAGCCTTGTTGCTCTTCTTTGGACCTGCTCCAGTACCTCAATATCCTTCCTGAGCTGAGGGGACCAGAACTGGACACAGTACTCAAGGTGCAGCCTAACTAGTGGTGAGCACAGGGGTAGAATCACTCCCCTGGTCGTGCTGGCCACACTACACCTGATACAGGCCAGGATGCCTAACAAATCTGATTTGTTAGAGCTACTTTAGAAGATAAGATTACACAGTATTAGTTGCATGTTTGTAACTTCAGTTCAAAGGAAGTTAAGGTAACATTAAAAGATAATGGTCTGTTACACATGTTCAGATAACAAAATGTCTCCTGCTTCTGCTTTCTTTTTGTCTTTCAAAGCTTATCAGTAGAAACGAAACCCATTCTTTCCTTATAATGGATATTTGGGTTATCAGTGGAATCTGACTTTCAAAACAGGTACTTTTGATTCATTCTCAGCGTTTTAAGTATTTTGAGAGAGAAGTATTATAAATTCCATACATATGCATATTGCAATTATTATCAAAAATGATACCTCCGTTTATATTATTTGATTCGACTGAACAGTGATTTTAGGGATGTCCAGCAAGAAAAATCTTACATTTTTTTTTACCTAAGAAAATCTGTGATTTCACAGTATTTAATAACCCCCATGGTTATTTAGATTTTTCTGTTTTCTTACTTGTGTCTATATCTCAAATTTGTAATATACAAGCAAAACCAGGTGGACTCGCACAACAACATACACATAGTAAAAAAATTCTGAGCCTTGAGTACCAGTCTGATTTAGTGTATATGTACAATTCTGATGGCTATGAATGCTTAAATGTCAGAAATTTATATTGATGGCTACCTGAGAGCCTGAAGGTTGGAAGATTTACAGTAGACAGTTAATCAATTTTATTTTCCTGGTAGTGTTAAATGAATTTAGAATAAATCTGTTTGCAGATTTTATTTTTACATGTCTGGATTTGAATTGGGCAATTTGTACTCTGAATCCTTAGCAAAATGTAATTTGAGCAGCATACATGTTATTATTATTTCTAGGGCTAGATTTAGTCCCATATGGAGTTCAGATATGTAATAAATTTTTCTTTGCTGTGGTAAGGATAATACTGTTTGATCCACTTATTTTTACTATCATTGGATTTTATGCAGGCATAAATCCATTGCTTAGCTTCTGTCTACCAATCTCTTTATAACAAAGAAATAACAACTTGAAATTAATTTCCAGTCAAACCTGAGCCTGGTTGTTTTGTTTTGCCATTATTTTGGTATGCAGCTTCATAAATCATACATCACTACAAAAGTCTAACCATGGGCATATCAGAAGGGGCATTTCTATGTATAGAGGACCTTTTTTTAATGCTAATTTCCTTAAAAATAAACCTAAAACTTCTATATTCTTTATATCAGTACCTAATTTTTCTTATTGTTACAACAATAACCTTATTTAGTTGTTCACAGGCTCTTACTGGGCATCTATGTAGTTACTTGCATGCTCCCCTCAGGCAAAGACAACCTTGGTAAAATTTCCTTCTGTCTTGCAAGGAAACTGGGAAGTTGAAGGCAGAACTATTCCCAGGAAATGTAGCTTTTATTATTAAATTCTGAATTTTCTATTGCCTTCTGCCCCACTAAGAATTTATACATTTTTTACATTAAGGTAATGAAAAAATATTTCATTTTACATTGTTCAGAGAAATATATTCTTTTGTCTGGGAGATATAATTGTATACAAAAAAAGGTGAAGCTCTCTTGGGTACTGTAAACACTGATTCCAAACAGCAGTTATAGACTAGTATTTGTGAAAACCAAAGTCTACAAAAAAAATTTAAAATACCAACAATACAAACCAAAAAGCCAAAAAAAAGATCTGGGAGAATTTAAAACCACGGGGAATAAGTACAGGCTAGTATACACAAGCACATGAGAAAAAAAGCTGGGGAAAGATGGAGATTCCTGGATGCTATGGCACTGCAGCTGAAGGGAACCCTGGCACAGGGTTGTGACCATCCAGCAGGTTTGTGAGAAGGTCCTGTAAGATTAGGGTTGGTCACTATGAAAAACTTCAGAGGAAGGAGCAAAAAAGCCAGCAGTGGGCAGACAGGAAGAAATAATTAATACCTGATCTCCTTATGAAAGACGTGCATGCACATTCAGTAGGAATAAGACCTGAGACCTGGCTAAAAAGAAGAGATATTAGATGTTGAAATCAGTTTTTTTGTTTTATTATATGTATGTGTGTGTGTGTGTGTCTAGGTAGTTAACTTTTTTTGCTTTAAATACAATTTTTCTCTATTTTTTTTTCTTACGTAAACACTGAGACAAAATTAAGCTTCGATGTACTTCCATTTATGCCAGTGAAATGTAGGACTTAGTCTGGCTTCCAGTACACAGTTCTGAAAGAGGTAAATTCATGGTTGATCCCTGCTATTCTCAAGTTTCAGAGAATATGCAAAACGTATATTTTAACATCAAAACTACAGCGAAGAATCAGCTGTGCTACTGGGCAGAGGAAGCCTAATTTCAAGGAGATCGTGCTTGCTTTCCTAATGATTTTTGAAACCTATTTCCCTTTAGTTGCTGGTGGATAGGAGAATTAAGAACACAAGAAAGATCCCACTGGGACAAATGGTCCATCTGCCCTTATTCAGTCTCTGGCAATGGTAAATGGATGAGGAGATAGGAAAGGCCTGGCCACTTTTTGTCATCCGTTCTTATCATGTTGAAAAGTGAGTAAAGGAGACAGGATGGGAAGGACGATGACAAAGAATAGGTATGGGTGACTATTTTTGTAGAGGACTGGCACCTAGAATGATGGGGCATGACACAGACATTTTATGTATAATGATGATAATGACAATTACTGCTGTCAGAATATCCAAGAGACTGCAATATATGAGATCATTGAACACAAAAGTCCAAATACCTGAAACCTAAACAAGAGATGAGAGACAGATGAGTCACCCGGAATAAGCACAAAAGTGCTTGCTGCTGCAATCACTACTGGTTATAGAAAGAAGACTGGTGTTACAAGTAACAAAGCATAAGCAATAGGTTTTCTTCCTCTGAACAGTTTTCAAAGTACAGCCAAACAGTGAGTATTTGATACTTTGATCAGGGTATTTGATGGAGAGGAGTAAACCCTCAAAGATGAAATCAACACCTGTAACTGCCTTGCCTTAGCAAGGGTTATTTTAGACAATACCTGAGACATGAGAAGAACTTCTGCAAGATTTTTCCTTCTCTGGATTAATAGGGAAGTCCCCATTTGGATGTCACACATCGGGCATAGAGGATTTGCAATATTTAGATATAGTTAAAATGTGATCACCTATAGCAAGGACTAGATTCAGAGCAACGGGTGATGTCTTGGGGGTGGGGAAGGAGGTTTCGCTGAGATGTAAGAAAGGGTGAAGACAAGGTGTAGACAATTTTCTTTGAATTTGCCAGCAGCCCTTCTAGAGCTCCTAGTGTGCAGCTGTGCAAACAACTGATTTTTCCATTAGGTATATAAACCCAAACACACTCAACATGTAATTTCCGCTGAGCCAGAATGAAAAAGTTTCCAATTCCTTTATAAAATAGAGACCCTCAACACTTTTGTTCCAGCTTAACAAAACGTTCTCTTTGGCTGAAACAAAATTGCTCATTTGTTTTTTTTTCTTCTGAAAATATTTAAAAATCAAACATACCTTCATGTGGTCTTAATACACTTGGAAACAAACAATAAATGTTTCTTACCCTCATTCAGATCTTATTACCAAATTAGATATGAATTTGTGAAGAGTCTCAGTGGTCACAAAATTGCTGATTTCAGTGAACGAGCTACTTGGGGAAAGCAAGCATTCACCTGGTTCCTTTTATAATGTTGACTGCCAGGGTACGAGCCTGTTCTGGTGGCTTGGTGTGGGCTGGCCTTCTGTCAAACCTGCAGTAGCTGTTCCCACACGGGTGGGTCAAAAGCTACTGTAGATGAATGATCGCGTTTCACATTTTGCTCTTGGTGTTTAGATGGACCATTCACTGTAGTAATACACAGGTAAGCCCTCAACAGTCTCAGTTTTCTGTACACTTCAAGGCTACAGAGCCTTCTCTCTTGTCTGGTGGTCCCAATATATCTGTTCTGCAAAGACTTGGGAATTGTTTCTAAGTATCATGAAAAGTGTTGTTTAGATTTTGTCCAGAAATAAATTTATTAGACAAAACTGTGTGACAGAATAGTTTACCCTTTAAACAGCAATCAGCCTCAACCAGTGTGATGCAGTTACTGGTTCAGATGATACTAATCCTGATTTATGCCTTACTGCTTCAAAATGAATGAGTTTGCTTGCAGAGTGGGTAGTATTTAATGTACGGAGAGTGCCAGACTCTGGTTCTTGAAATAAGAAATGTTTATATTGTTGGGAAGTGATGCAATGGCAGCTTGAATTATGTTTATTAGCATATGAAAAGCTTTAGCAGTATATCTGTCTGTTTTCTATTAGAGGTTTGTATCCAATAACAAAAAAACTACCCATGGATAACAAATTGGAAAATGGATGCATGTTCGGCTGGTCGTAAGTGTTGGGGGGAGGGCAGAGTGGTTGAAGGGGAGCTGTGTTGTTTTTTTAAATATTTTTCAGTGACAAAACAAGTTTAATGATGGTGTTTCAGAGAGACAATATAATTTTATTTTTTTGATAAGAAAGTGAAAATAAAAGCTAATTTGAAAGTAACCTTCACTTTTCTGCCTGTATTGGGAAATATGGGGTTTTATCTGAATTTAAAATTTGATACAGTACCATTTCTTGTTTTTATTTATATTACTGAAGGACATCTCTATTAAGATCTCTTACAGACCTCTTTTGCTAGATAACTAACTGGTGCATAAGTAGGGTGTTTCTTATTCATTGAGTTATCATGTTGTATCTGCTTCCCTAAAAGTGAACTCAAGGTGTTTGGTGCTTTCCTAAATCTATATCTTAACTCATTAGAAGACAAATATACCACAGATGAAATGAACTGTGTAGTTAGAAGCTATTTACACGTGCATGTATGTTTTATAATGTTCTTTTACTCATTAAAAAGATAAACCCCCAAATATTATGAGTGCAGCTTCTTTCTCCCTGCATTT
Organism: Neopelma chrysocephalum; assembly: GCF_003984885.1. Taxonomy (NCBI): domain Eukaryota; kingdom Metazoa; phylum Chordata; class Aves; order Passeriformes; family Pipridae; genus Neopelma; species Neopelma chrysocephalum. The sequence continues at coordinate 8,251,736 of NW_020897691.1, forward strand.
GCCAAAACTTTTAGTGGAGTTCAAGTGCTTTTCCTGTCTTTTGTTTGTTTGTTTTAGGATAAGCAATATTGTAATTTATAAATTATTATCTTCAGTAAACATTGTATGGCATGAAAGCACATATTGCGACTTTATATCTGAACAGTTTTCTGGTTCTCACACCATAAGGATCTTGGAAAAATCAAATATTTTAATGTAAAAAATGCATCAAACAAAACAGACATTGAAATGAGATGTTCCACTGAAACGAACAGAATGCTGTTGAAACTAGAGTCCTACCTTACAGGTGGAAGAGCATGACAGATTATAAGGTTTAGGCAATTCAAGTTAAATCTGAGGATAGGAGTAAAATAGTGTATTAATGTTCATCCAATATGAAATAAATTGAAGCTTCAGGACATTTTGGAGTGAATCTTTGGGTTTAGTACAGCTTGTAACAGGCAAAGGTCCATATAGCGTGAGAGGTGATGGTAAGATCTGGCAGACAATATAGGAGACACATACATATAAATAAAATTGGCTCCTAATTCTTTTATAGATGCCCTGGAGAAAGACTTTTGGCAAGAAATTTTCTTGCTCTAGATCAGCCAGGAAAAGAGTTTACAAAATAGTTGTTTTCTGAGATTGTTGGGGTTTTTTGTCCATTTACAGCAATAGATGATGCATAAATAGGGTGAGTTGAAAAATAGTAAATGTGCATCAAAGTCAATGTTTGAGAAAGCTGAATGGAACCATTTAACCAGAATTTAGATCTGTGATGATTATGTGGAACCTAATTAGAGTTGAGGATTATAATTCACCTGTAAATGCAGTCAACAGAGATTACTGTTTATATAAGTCATAGTAAGACTGTAGAAAACAAGAGAGGAAAGAAGATTCACAAAAGACTAGATGAAGGGGCTAAAATGGCTTGGAGGGGGAAAAAGCCTCTGAGGAACCATCTATTGGCTGACGGTGTCCACACAGCACTTCTGTAACAGCTGCCAGCCTGACAACCTGGCCACTCACCTCCTGAGCCCCAGTGGGGCTTTTTTCCTCATTGCTCAAAACATCTGTGGAAATATCTTCAGTCAGGATGAAATGAATCAGTGCAGCATTAACTGCAGAATCATAATGGAATCATGTCTGATTGTTTTGCGATGGCAACCTTCCCACTGGTTTTATACTTGGACTTCATTCACAGTAGGCCTAATTTCTTTGTGTACTTGAAAATCAAGGGAGAATTACCTCCCTCAACAGTATTGGAATGCATATAGAAGATCTGAGGAGGAAACCTTGTCTTATATTACACACGTCTTAGATAATTTTCTGATTTGTTCTAGTGATTTCTACCTGTAGCTTAAATGTGAGAAATCTAGAATCATGCAATCATAGAATCAATCAGGTTGGAAAAGACCTTTTAGATCATCAAGTCCAACTGTTAAACAAGGACTGCTAAGTTCACCACTAAACCATGTCCCTATGTCTACACCAGGTATACATTAAATACATCCAGAGATGGTGACTCAACCGGTTTCCTGGGCAGCCTGCTCCAAATCTTGACAAGCCTTTTCATGAGGAAATTTTCCTAATATCCAGTCTAAACCTCCACTGGTGCAACTTGAAGCCATTTCCTCTTGTCCCAATACTTGGAAGAGATTGTTTTGTGTATTCTTGATACCATTCTGAAAGTAACTACACCTGTAACTTTCAGGAGTGATTCTTTGCAACTGGAGACTCATTTTCCCGCGGAAAACCACAAGATAAAACCTGTTCTGGTCTTTCTTTCAGAAATAAATAGATTTGTTCTGTAACTAATTATAAAATTTCTATCTTTTAATAGGGAAAAATATCTGTGCAAGGGATGAGATTGTATCAATGGTAAAAGAGATGCATTACACTGCATTCAGTAAAGCTACAACTTTGTTGATGTCTGTTGAAGTCTTAATGTGTACACCCGTATAGGTAGCTTGTAACAGTGCACCTGATGTCACCATGAAATATTTCTAGGATCATTTGGAGCAGTGAAAAATCTCTGCAATCGTCTATATAATAATAATGGCCAGTCTTCGCGAACGAAGATTTGGGGAAAGGTC
>NW_020897691.1:8253820-8304818 GCF_003984885.1 Neopelma chrysocephalum
AGTGCTATATTAGAATTTTTTCTGAGAACCAGTATCTTTCACCTTTCATATTTCCTACTTTCCCAGAGCTAGAGTGCATAGTTTCCAAGCATCAGCATGTGCTTAACTTGGTTATTTGAGGACCAAGTCCTCTGCCAATCTATCTATTATTAGGCTGTTCAACAAAAGCATCATTTTCTGAATCAAAGGTCTAAAAATCTATGCAAAGAAATTATGTTTCAAAGGGCATATACATTACTATTTTGGAGTATGCTGTAGAGAGAGAAAAGAAAAAAGAGTAAAGTGAAGTGTTTATTTACATTTGGCAAATACACAAGATTATATGTAGATTAGACTGAGCAAAAATAAATTAGATTTTCCTGATCATCTGTCTTTTTAATCCAGTTCTAAAATGGATAGCTCTCCAGAAAGCAAAATCTCAGGCTATTTAAGTTGTTTGGAAACCATTTTGATGTGTCCCAGTTTAATGAGCTCTGAGATGTTAATTTGCAACTAGTATATACAAATTGTTATAGGGCAGGTTTTTTTCCTAAATCTGAAATGAACTAGGGACCTTTCTCATACTGTAAAATTGTAACCAGGAGAGATGAAAAAATCTCAAATTAATAAACATGCCATGTCAACCAGTATTTTCTCTATGTACATGTAACCAAAACTGAAATTCAGTAATACTATGGCCTTCCTAAGAACAAGCTTTCGTAGGATAAGGGTTCCTGGAAAAGCAGGTGCGAAGCACTGTGAGCATGACTCTCCAAGGTGGGAGAGTGCCTTTCACGCTGGACTTGAGGAAATGTGTCATATGGTCATATTTAAAAAGCAGAATAAATAACTGTTACCTGAAATTCTCAGCAGTTAGTAAAAAGAACAAAAAAAAAACCCAAACCAACTTGCACAATTTTTGAATTTTGGTTTTTTATCATATAATAAAGAATCAGTTCCACAGACTTAAGTCGAAGAGTTTGGACAGCCCTTAGGATCCATGGAGAAAGGTGTTAATTTAGCATCGGAAGAGAAATATAACAATAGGAAATCTGACACATTGGGGAATATTTTCAAAAGGATGTGTTTAAATTGCCACCTCCAGATTCCACTAAAGTGAGAAACAGTTAGGCACAAAGGTATCTCCGTGCTCAAGATTATTCTACAGTAAAATCTCTGAGTACTTTCATGCCCATAAACCTCAATTCTGCCAGGTCCTGTGTCAATTGTTTCATCTGCTGCAACTCACACAAATCATAGAATCATAGAATCAACTGGGTTGGAAAAGACCTCCAAGATCATCAAGACCAACTTTTGATCCAACACTGCCATGGTTACTAGACCATGGCACCAAGTGCCACATCCACTCTCATCTTAAAAACCTCCAGGAACAGTGAGTCCACCACTTCCTTGGGCAGCCCATTCCAATGCCTGATTACCCTCTCTGTAAAGAATTTCTTCCTGATATCCAACCTAAACCTCCACTGGCAGAGCTTAAGACTGTGCCCTCTTGCCCTACTATTGGTTGCCTGGGAGAAGAGACCAACCCCTACTGGGCTACAACCTCCTTTCAGGTAGTCGAAGATAGTGATGAGGTCTCCTCTGAAGAGTTGTTATGGCCAAAGTGCAGGACCTGGCACTTGGTCTTGTTGAACCTCATCCCGTTGGAATCAGACCATCTCTCCAGCTTGTCCAGGTCCCTCTGAAGAGCGCTCCTGCCTTCCAGCAGATCAATACTCCTCCCCATCTTGTGTCATCTGCAAATTTGCTAATGGTACACTTGATTCCCTCATCTAGATCATCAATAAAGATATTACACAGAACTGGACCCAACACTGATCCCTGGGGGACACCACTAGTGACCGGCCGCCAACTGGATGCAGCACCGTTCATCACCACTCTCTGGGTCCAGCCACCCAGTCAGTTCTTAACCCAGCACAGAGTGCCCCTGTCCAAGCTGTGGGCTGCCAGATTTTTGGGAGAATGTTATGGGAGATGGTGTCAAAGGCTTTGTTGAAGTCCCAGTAGACTACATCCACAACCTTCCCCTCATCCACCAGGCAGGTCCCCTGATCACAGAAGGAGATCAGGTTGGTCAGACAGGACCTGCCCTTCCTAAATCCATGCTGGCTGGGTCTGATCCCTTGTCCATCCTGTAGCTGCTGTGTGATTGCACTTAGGATGATCTGCTCCATAACCTTGCCAGGCATGAGGTCAGGCTGACAGGCCTGTAGTTTCTCGGGTCCTCCTTGCAGCCCTTTTTGTGAATGGGTGTGACATTCGCCAACTTCCAATCATCTGGGACCTCCCCAGTGAGCTAGGACTGTTGGTAAACGATGGAGAGCGGCTTGGTGAGCTCTTCTGCCAGCTCCCTCATCACCCTGGGATGGATCCCATCTGGTCCCATAGACTTGTGGGGATCCAAATGGCTCAACAGGTGGCTAACTGTTTCCTCCTGGATTACAGGGGGGCTATTCGGCTTCCTGCCTCTGTCTACCAGCTCCAGAGGCCAGTTGTCCTGAGGACGACCTGTCTTACTGTTGAAAACTGAGGTAATGAAGGTGTTAAGTACCTCAGCCTTTTCCTTATCTTTGGTGACTTTGTTCCCCCCCATGTCCAATGAATGATGGAGGTTTTCCTTGCCCCTCCTTTTGCTACTGATGTATTTGTAGAAGCACTTCTTTTTATCTCTAACAGAAGTGGATAGATTGAGTTCAAATTTTGCCTTTGCCTGTCTAATTTTCTTTCTACATGACCTAACTATATTCCTAAACTTTTCCTGAGTAGCCAACCCTTTCTTCCATAATCAGTAGGCTCTCTTTTTTCCCCTAATTTCCTTCAAAATCTTCCTGTTCAGCCAGGCTGACCATCTTCCCTGCTGGCTTGCCTTTTGGCACACTGGGACAGCCTGTTCCTGTGCATTCAAGACTTTCTTCTTGAAGCATGTCCATCCTTCCTGGACCCCTTTGTTTTCAAGGGCTGTTTCCCAAGGTACCGTCTGGTAGTCTTTTGAGTGGGCCAAAATACGCCCTGTGAAAGTCCAGGGTTGAAGTTTTATTGATGGCCTTCTTTACGTCCCTATGTATTGAAAACTCTATTATTTCATGGTCACTGTGTCCCAGATGGCCTCCAACCACCACATCTCCCACCAGCCCCTCTCTGTTTGAGAACAGCAGGTCTAGCGGGGCCCCACCCCTGGTAGGCTCATTTACCATCTGGAACAGGAAATTATACACTCTAGGAATATCCTAGACTGCCTCTTCTCTGTTGTGTTGAGCTTCCAACAGACATTTGGCAGGTTAAAGTTGCCCACGAGAACAAAGGCTGGCGATTTTGAGACATCTGCCAGTTGCTCATCATCCTGGTTGGGTGGTCTGTAACAGACTCCCACCAGGATATCAGCCTTGTTGACCTTCCCCCAATTCTGATACACAGGCACTCAACCCTATAGTTACTGACTTCAAGTTCTACAGAGTCAAGAGACTCTCTAATGTATAGAGCCACCCCTCCACCTCTCCTACCTTGAATTTCTCTTCTGAAGAGCTTGTAGCCACCCATGGCAACACTCCAGTCATGTGAGTCATTCCACCACGTTTCTGTGATGGCGACTACATCGTAGCTTTCCTCTGCACGATAGCTTCCAGCTCATCTTGTTTGTTACCCATGCTGCGTGCGTTGGTGTACATGCATTTCAGCTGGGTTGCTGATATCACTTCTAACTCGGGCTTTCCACCCTTAGGCTCATCTCTGGAGAGCCTGGTTTCAAACATTTCCCCCTTCAAACCTAGTTTAAAGCCCTCTTGATCAGGCCCAGCAACTTACAGGCTAGAGTCCTTTTGCCCTTGTGAGAAAGATGAAGCCTAGCTGACTCTTGCAGGCTAGGTACCATAGAATTTGCCTGCCTTCCTTCGTCCCTTCCTTCCTTCTTTCCTTCTTTCCTTGCTTGCTTGCTTGCTTCCTTCCTTCCTTCCTCCCTTCCTCCCTCCTGTTAGCAAATGACTCTCAAACGTCTTGTGGACTGCAGTGGCAGTCTATGGATAACTAGAGGATAACTAACATTAGTTCAGACTCCATCTCTTTGTTCTCACTCTTTCTTTCTTCTTGTTAGCTTTTATAATTAGGTTTTTTCTTTATTTTCTCACATAGTGAGGTTTTCTCTTCTACATGTTTTTTTTTCTGTAATAGATTTCATTATCACTAAGTTCAATTCTATTTAGATTTTATTCTCTGATTATTTTTATTTCATACTAAGTGGTGAAACTCAAAATGACAAGGGAAAAATTTGTTAATAATTTTTCTTCCCCTTTTCTCCCTCTCAATTACCCTGGGGTGCAGAGGGGAGCAAGACTTAGTTATGTTCTTTTGTGGTTTTTTTTTGTCTTTCAGGACCACTACAAAGAGAGGAACACAACTGCTCAAGTTACTATTTTCAGTTGTTATCAGTCAAATGGAAAAGCTAGTTGACGTTATATCTGTCTGCAAGGATTGCACATATCAATCTTGCAGAGGTTTTTCTATGGGTTCTGATTAACTGAATGAGAACTCATTAACCACTCCTGTGTGCTCCACTAAAAATTAATACAAGTTAATAAAAAATTATTTCTTGCCTTTGGAAAGGGCTGATAGCAAGAACCCCATATTCTGAAGCGCTTGAAACACTTAAGCATTACATTCTGGTTTAGAGGTGTGAGCCTAAAATGATGTGTTTGTTATGTTAGCCAAATTTTAGGTGCTTATAAGGATTATAAAAGCTATTTTATGAAGCAATGAAACAAATTTTTATTGTTGATTTCTTCAGCTTTTCTGCTTGAGAAAATATGATATCATTGTATATAGCATCTGCTATGAATTAAATGTAACTTTTGGCCTCTTTTACACAATTCCTAATATACATTTTCCTTTATAACAAACAAACACAGTTCTAAAGCTCTGAAAGCCCACAGCTGTTTGTGCTAGATGGAGAAAGTATGCCTATTCTTGCTCCTACAGGAAAAAATTGAGTTAAGTTCAATGTGCTGATAAACGTAAAAATGGTAATATTCCAAGGTATTGTGGTTATGACAGACACATCTTGTTAAACATAACAAAGCATACCACAGATGACAGATGAATGAAGTTGGATGGTTAGGAACCGATTCTAGTTGAAAACATACTTTCTTTGCTTAAAATTTAGCTACAATGGTACCTGCCCCACCCCAATATTTGTTTTCTAAATCTTGGAGTAGTGATGTATAGGGAAAAAAGCTAAAGAACTTCGTATGTTCAGAAATTGTGCAGAACAATTAGACAAGATGCCATTTAGATTCAGCTGCTGTGACAAGGAAGAGAACAAAATGTGAACTGCGTGCAAAATATTATTGCCCTTCTGTGAACAGCATCAGAATATTTTTTTGGCTTGCAGGCTGAACAAGTGACACAGTTAGCTGAGTGACACTTCATTTTCAGTTAATTCTTGGCATCTAACTCAAAGTAGTCTTTGTACAGCTGCACTGACTGACATAAGCTCTACTATGGGATAAGGTGCTGTTAGATCAGTGTTTTGGAGAATCCTATGAAAACATTGCCTTCCAAGGTATATGAGAGATTAAGGGTGGTTAGGGTTTTGGGTTTTTGTTTTTTTTTTTAAGACTTGAGGATTCATTTCTCATCTCATTAAAATCAATGGGAATTTTAACATTAAATTCAACAACGTCAGTATTTAGTTCTCAAATGAAAATTTATACAGTTGTGGGGCTGTACAACTTCCCAGCTGTACTGGGAAGCTGCATTTGAGAAACCAAACACTCCCTCTAGGTTTTAACCAGTCTCTGAACACTTTAAAGATAATGAGGTAAAGGAAAATTTTGAGATTCATGTGGATGACCGAAGCAGTGGTTAAGATGTGAGAAGAGGCAGCACCTCAGTGCTGGTTCCATCTGGGATAATGTTAATTTTCTTAGTAGCTGGCATGGAGCTCTGCTTTGGATTTGTGCTGGAAGCAGTGATGACAGCATGTTTTCATAATTGCTGAGCAGTGCTTACAGAGCACCAAGGCCTTTTCTGCCTCTCGCCCCAACCCAGCAGCACGCAGTCTGGGGGTGCACAAGAAGATAGGAGAGGACATAGCTGGGACAGTTGACCTCAACTGACCCAAGGGATGTTCCATACCACATGGCCTCATGCTCAGTATATAAAGCTGGGGGAGAAGGAGAAAGGAGGAGATGTTCAGAGTGGTGGCATTCGTCTGCTCAGGTCACTATTATGGGTGGTGGATCCTGGCTTTCCTGGAAGTGGTTGAACACCCACCCCATGATGGGAAGTGGTGAATGAATTCCTTGTTTTGATTTGCTTGTGCACACAATTTTTGCTTTACCTATTAAACTGCCTTAATCTCAACCCATGAATTTTCTCATTTTTATTCTTCCAATTTTCTCTCCATCCCACCAAGGGATAGTGAATGAGCAGCTACCTGGGACTGAGTTGCTGGCTGGGGTTAAACCATGACAACAACCCATTTTGATTTGGCAGTTTCAGGCAGGGACATTAGTGTGCCCCAGTGAGTGACTACCCAGCAATGCTGTATAGATCACAGAAATCTCACTGCAGTGGTCTCTGTAACTCTGTCTGGGTATTAAAGTTTGCCTGAAATCATCAGATTGACATTGATTTATAAACTGTTTTAGAGATGCATGTTGGAACTCAGTAAAAAGCAATCTCACTTAAGCTCTATGGTTCCATAAAAAGTAGTAAAGTTTTTTGTAGCGATCTCATCTTTAAAAGCTGCTCTTGTAAAAAGTTTGTGGACTGTTTGGTAAGTTACCTGATGTGTAACTCTGTGCTGCCTATCAATTATGGTATTATTGTTACTCCAGATGTAAACGAAGAAAGTGAATTTATTTATATAGTGCTTAAGTGGGCAAGAAAGAGAGAGATTTCCAGGGGCATGGACAAAGTTAACGCTCAGAACATTTCAGCAGGATATCAAGTAACTGAAATGATTTACATCATGGCATCACAACATCATAAAAAGAAATTGTCACAGCTGACATGATGCCAACATGAATGGCAGAGTTTGTATCTGCATCTATAAGCTCTCCTTACCTCTGTTGTTTCAGAAGATATTGCATTTTTCTAGTAAGATGACCATCAACAACCTGTAACTCCCGAAATGAAATACTGACAGGTAAAATTGATATCTGCTACCAATGTAATAACAGTCAGTAATAATGTCTCCTATCGTGCCTGCATTCATGTCTTTTTAAGTTTGTCAATGCACACAAAGTGAAAGCAGAAGATTTCTGTAAAACCATAAAACATAAAGCTAAACAAGGTATAACTGAGGTAATGAAAAAGTTGTCAGTTTCTTTCACATGCATTTAAAATAAAAGAAAAAAGAAAACTCTGACACTTCTTCAGCATATGGCAAGCATATACACAATATGTTTAGCTATATCAACTGATTGATCCTTTAGTTTTAGAATTTAGACAGATTTTGGACGAACAAGAGAAGTCAACATTTCAAAAGAGAACTTCCACTGAATTGTATATTACTTCAATTTTTATCATCTTTTTTGTTAGGAAATAGCTGCTTATCACCCAGCTAGGCTTAAGCTATACATATGTATCAATGAAATCATACTTCGAGCTCTATAAAAATAACCACATATCCACATAATCAAATGGTGATGTCATGGTCTCTGCTGTGATACAATCAATGGAAATATTGGCCCCTGACAAAGAAGTCCTCTCTGTCTCTCATGGAAAAACTCCCAAATGCACAGCTGCTTTCTGAGAATCAAATGTAAACCATACAAATTATATTTGTATATTGTATTTGATTCTGTTTTTTTTCTTCCAGCTGCTGACAGTTTGAGAGCACTCAAAAATAGCCAAAGTCTTCATAATTCCTGGAGAAGAATGGTATGTATTGCCTTTTCTGAAAGAGCTTCAGGAAATCTTTGCCTAAAAAGGTGGGCTCCATTATTTGTTAGCTTTTTGCTTTCTAAAAGAAGGTTTTTCCTGCAAAGCTTAACCTTCTTCCCTGCCAGCCTCCTTGCACACTCCAATTAAACCAGATCATCAGTAAAGTATGAGGGGAAGAAGATAAGACCATGGCCATTGTACATAGTGAAGAAAGAACTTTCTGGAAGATGGGGGCTGTGCCTTGTGACCTGTTTCACTGACTATTAATGCTTCCCTGCATACATCCACTTCTGGCATGAGAGATCAGAATGGCAAGGTCTTCCTACATGATGATTTAAAAAAATCACAACCTCTTTTTTATTTTTTAATTCTTTGTCCATCTCTGCTAACTTGGGGATCTATTTTGGAACTGCTGCACAAGAGAGAATTAAACTGCCTTACCCTTCCAAAGATGTAATCCATCTCTCAGTCTAATACTTCCTGTGTGGTTCCTCCAGCCTGTGACTTTAGGCAGCTGTGTGAGCAGTGAGGATATTGCAGTCCTCTCTGCTGGTTATGTGCGAGTGATGAAAACTGATCCTGCAAATGGCTGTGTTTGAGCTCCTGCCCTCACTGAACATCCCATACAGATGCTAACCACTTGTAACAGGACAGCAGAACTGCAGTGACAGAGGTAGCACCTGAGTTTTACTCAGCTGAGCAGGATTTGGCTTGGTGTGGGCTGAGGTTACACAGACCACACCATACTTGTAATGGTCTTTCCCTGAGCCTGGCGAAGAATATCTCTCCAGACTTTATATATTGTGTAGATTTGTGTCTGAAAGTGCAGTCCAGGCTTATTTGAGACGTCAGCAGCAGGCAGCAAGTGTCTAGAGCCATGATCAAAACACATGTGTGTGGCAGAATTTATGAAATAGTAAAGCCTTTGTTAGAGCAATGTGCAGCAACACAACTTGCCTTGAAAACAATGCATTGTTCTAACAAACAGTGAATCTCCTGTCACAGGCAAAATAGAACTAAAAAGTGTTTATATTTCTCATCTCTAAATCTTCGCTGCTTCCTGTTAATTAGTAAGTGAAATACACTACTTATATCTGGAATATACTAAGATAAAAACACAATGAACCTAAAGAGTACTCTTTTTGTTTCTATCAAGCATCCCGGTGCTTATTAGTGCTTTTAACCACATCCTGAGAAATGACTGTTAACTATAGGTTAACTCTAGCATCCAAAAATTTTGAGTGAATGTTCATAATATAAACTTAAAAATTAAGATACCCCCAAACCCCATAAATAATAATAATGGTAATACTAATATTGTGGCAGAGGTGAAACAGTATTTCTTTATTTTCTCTTCTTTTCTATTATTAAAAAAACAAACATAATTCCCAGCCAAAAAAACTCATAAAAAACTGTATAGATCCAAAGTGCATGTGCCACACTATATACTCACAAAATTACAGCATTACAGACCCACAGAATCACAGAATCGGTCAGGTTGGAAGGGACCACAGTGAGTCATCTGGTCCAACCTCTCTGCTCAAGCAGGGTCATCCTAGATCACATGGCACATATGTGCATCCAGATGGTTCTTGGGTATCTCCAGTGAGGAGTACTCCAGAACTGCTCTGGTCAATCTGTTCCAGTGCACAGTTACCCACACAGTAAAGAAGTTCTTCCTCATATTCGGGTGGAACTTCCTGTACATTGGTTTCTTTTCATTACCTCATAGCCTATTGATCATCACTACCAAGAAAGCCTGACTTCATCCTCATGGCATCCCCCTTTCAGATACTTATAGACAATGGTGATGTGCCCTCTCAGTCATCTCTTCTCAAGGTTGAAAAGGCCCAACTCCCTCAGCCTGTCCTTCTAAGAGAGATGTTCCAGTCCCCTAATCATCTCTGTAAACCTCTGCTTGACCTGCTCCAGGAGCTCCACATCTCTCTTGAACTGAGAAGCCCAGAACTGGATGCAGTACTCCAGGTGCAGCCTCATCAGGACTGTGTAGAGGGGTAGAATTACCTCCCTCAACCTGCAGGCAATGTTTTTCCTAATGCACTCCAGAATACCATTGGCCTTCTTGGCCACAAGGGCTCTCTGCTGGCTCATGAACAGCTCGTTGTCCCCCAGGAGTCCCAGATTCTTCTCCACAGAGCTGCTTTCCAGCACATCAGCCCTCATCCTCTACTGGTGTATGGGGTTATTATTCCTCAGGTGCAGAATCATGCATTTGCCAGATTGGTCAAGCATGACATACCTTTAGTGAATCCATACTGACTACTCCTGATCACCTTCTTGTCATCCATGTGTCTAAAGATGGCTTCCAGAATGTGACACTCTAACTCCTTTCCAGGTATTGAGGTGAGGTTGACTGGCCAATAGTTCCCAGGTCCTACTTCTTGCCCTTTTTGAAGACTGGGGTGACATTTGCTTTCTTCTTGTCCTCAGGTATGATTGATGTTAGCTCATTTAGAATTATATATTAGAATATATTAGAATTTCAGAATGGTTTGTGTTGGAAGAGACCATAAAAATCATCTATTTCCAATCCCCCACCATGAGGAGTTTATTACTTCAAAAGTTGTTACTTTTAGTAAAATGCAAAGCACAATAATATATTTGCCATGATCACCATAGCTTTCTGAAGCAGGGAACTTCAACAGAACACCAATACTTTTTGGGACAATCTTACTCAATCTTTTGTAACTAAGTCCTAGCACTATTTGGTTGGGGTTTTTTAGCATTAGTGAATTTTCCATAAACACCTCTAGGACACAAAGGTGAGGGTTAGTGGTGACTACTAGGTGCCAAGAAAGGTAAACATGCCATGTCCAGAACATAATTTTTAGCCACCTGTTGTAGGTTCATTACAGGAAAACAACAAATGATATGAAAGGAGAGAATTATGGAAAAGGCTGAAGTTAGCAAGAACTTGGCCTCTGAAACGAGTTTCTATAACATGCCAACAAATAGGTAACATAATTAAACCAATCTTGTTTCATTCAGGAATGATACTGGATACTGTGCACTATACTGTCTAAGCAGTGGTACCTCAATCCCAGAAACCACTACCATCTGAGATCATCAGAAGCCTGAAGTCTAAGGACAGCGTTAACTCCAGAATTTCATGGCTGAATCAAGGAGCACAGATCTGGTTTCTTGTGAAGAAGGGATTTAGATCAGGGTGCAGATTCAGAGCCATATGTTTCTTCCTCGTGTAATCTTCAGGCAAATGCCTCAAGGAGATGTTTAAATCCAAAATTACTTAAGCAGTGTAATGCTGGTTTCCCTCCCAAAGACAGAAGTATTTTGGGTTTGTTCCACTGATTCCCTTCTTTTTCCTTCCTTAGATCAAAACATTCAGGTAATGTCATTAGAACTATAGACTAGTAGCACAACAGGCCACACACGCATAACAGCGTAATAATTTGCAATATACTTGCTCAGCACAATAGTGCTTTTGCCTGAAACCAAGAACCTTTGAGTCAAAATATTTGGATAGTGGGGTTTGCTGACAATGAACTGTCCCACAAGTATAAAGATAAAACAGGTAAATTAAGTGGGAAACTTCAATCTGTTATTATACAGGTTTGTCCTGGAAAAGTTTCTTATTACGCATTTTTTCCAATTATTTTTCTATTAATTATAAGTTAATTATTCAAGTATTTTCAATTTCCAATGATTTTTTAGAATGTATATTTCCATTAATTTTGCATTATAACCATAATATTAGTATCCTTTAGCATTCATATAGACATGTCACATTGCTGTCACTTAGCCGCCGAAATTTCCCTGGAATTTTCCATTATCTCTTGTTTCCTGGCTTTTTTGGGACTTTTCTTTGTGAATCTTTGAAATGAAAACCTTCCTGTCTTTTGACCAGTCAGTTGCTTGTTTGGTCTCCTTTTCAGAGCTAACTCAATGTGAAGTGCAGAGGGATAGCAAAAAATGATGGAGAACATGAATGCCCAAGGAAGATACATCATAAAATCCTCCCTAGTCTCCTGTCACTATTTCCCGTTAGCCAATCTCCAAGATATTCAGACATCTCTGTTGCTACACCTTTCTTGCCAGGCTATTGAAATCCCAGAAAGTACTGAGTCTTTGGATTTCCAGAAGCGAGATATTTTTACTTCTGTGTGATGCAAATGCATGCAGATCTCAGTACACATAGCTTCTGCCCTGCACTTGCACAGAAAGACTTATAAACCATCTCAGTATGAGATGCATTAGTTTTTCAATTAAATTGGTATAAGACAGATCTTGTTAGCTGAGGCAACATACCAGTATGGAAAACTAAGTGCTACGTACATTTCCAAGCAATATTGCCAAATCCGCTGGAATGACTGATATCGACCACAGTGATTTAGTGATTTTGCTGTACTTATTCCACCCTTCCCAGTACCATCTCTATACACAGAAACACTCAAACACCTATGCCTTCACTTTGGTTCCAGGTCGTTCAGAAATAGACAACAAAATTACTTAAGTAATCACAATTTCCCTACTGACTCTTTTTTTCCCCTTCTTTTCTGGTGGTTTGTTTCTTTACATTCTCAATTGTTACTAAACAAAAAAGTGTGTCCCCACATGCTTTGTTTTCACCACACTGACCTGATTAGATTGGTTCAAAAAAGTCCCACAGATTTTCATAAATATCAAGGTTAATTTACCTCAGTATAGATACTTATATCTGAGCTAACTTTTGGGATCCTTCTACAACCAGGGGAGAAAAGCAGGCATTTGCTGGGTGTAATTCATCATATTTTGACAGAGATATCAGATGAATTCACAGCAGAATTATTTATCTTTCTCTTTGCCCTAATTTACATGTAACTGTCTCACAACTGTCACTTAGATGTCTGACATTACAACATGGGTGGATCTCACAACTCACATTCCACAGCTCAGAAACAAAGAACGAAAACAGTGCATAGTGAAAATAGAAATCGGAAGTTATGCAATTAATTGCAATGGTTTAGATATTGTGGAATATTACAGGAAAGGAAGGTCAGCTGAAAACTTAGGACTTAAGTCAAGTTATAACTTTCTCAACACAGTTTTCGAGGAAAAAAAAAGCTGTCAAATACTCTTGCAGGTATGTTAGTTGTTTTAGTGACATAAGTGAGCTGTAAATATAAATTCTTTTAGATAAATAAGTGTGGCACTGTTAGCCCGGTCAAAAGAAAAATTGTGATTTTTTTTTTGGTCTTGTCCTTCATTTCATTGGCTCTTCTTTTAATTATTGAAAAATGAAAGTAAGTGGACAGTTGTAAAGTGGTTCATTTTGACATCTCTGGGATGCTTTTCCCAGAAGACCTTTGCATAATACTTTTCATCTTCCTGATGTGGGTCAAAACTGTATGACAAAATAATTCCAAATCCACTAACTGCATACGTTCTAAAGAAACTATATTTTTCTTTTAAATCCTCCCCACCCAAAGCCTGATTACTAGAAGACTGGGACAGCTTAGAACACAGTAAGACTGAAATTTACCTTGATAGATGTCTAGGGAGACTTTGTCATATTGGACTATACCTTTTCTTAAACAACTGTTTTAAATCAATTTATATATAACTCAATGTGTCATTTTACTACATTGTAAAAATATATCATCCTGCAAAATTCTGATTCAGCTTTTTTTGAACTCTATGGTATTAGTCCTATTGACTCAAAGAAGAGTTAAACATTTCTGGGATGTCCTGTATTAAGTTTCTGGCACTGTCCTAGTCCCTTTTTAAAAGTTAAACATCTGCCTTTGAAAAAACTTTTATTGGTGTTGTAAAAATCAGACATAGCCCAAGTTCCATGCTACTTCAGAATTCTGAATATGCCTCTTCAGCTCATTAATTTCACCTGGGCAATCTTTTTTTTCCAAACATCACTGGTGACACAATTTAAATTGTAATACAAGAATGAAGCTTTCATTTTTTCACCACCCATAAAAATAAAAATTTGAAAGGAATCCTATTAAAAACATTCTAGGGTAGTTTCCAGACTTTTCCACAGTTTTATCCCACTGTGATCATATTTAACTGTTCTTATGGTCTTAAAGACTTATTGTATTTTCCTTGAAACAAACATGCCTTTTAGATGTGTCATTTTTCTTGCTATTGTTGTTTTTTAAGCTAAGGAGTTGAATATGATCAGGCTCAGCTGTGGTTTGTAGCTTGTTCCTCAATATTTTTTTCATAGTATGTTATTTGACATGCTCTCTGGGTACTCCTGGTTAAAAAAACTCCTGTCTCTAAAATAATCTGACAATTATTATATGGATAGGTCTGAAATATTTTTATTTGCTTATTAGAAATAGTTGTATTTGTATTAGTTGCTGAGTTTTCAAAAGACTTTACAAAAAAATAACATACTTGCTCATGAGCAATGTCACTGAAATTCAAGTTTGGATCTTATACGAAGTATTGTGAAAGGGTACGTGAAGTAGTATCCAAGCCTCTGGAAAGCAAGCAAAAAATGCTTTTCATATAAAGAATGTTTTCTACTTTGTAATAAAAGATTAATTTGGCACTGTCATGCCCAATATCTTGGCATCTGAAAAAAAGCTGAATTAAATGTGCAATAAAGTTCTATTACTACAATAATACTTGCTAAAATAACTAAATGACCTAAGAAAGCCCTGTGTGCTTAAAAATTTGCATGATTTTGCATCTACAATTACTTTCTAGTAAACAATATTATCTCTACCCATAAGACTTGTCTTGATGCAGTCCTTATTCTATTCTGAGGTCGATGCTATAACTAAATCTTCATTAGATCAGAAGGAAATTTTTAAAAAGTCAAAATAGTGCTCAGGAAATATGTCAGCTTTACAGATGAAATTCAGTATCTTGTCCCAGAAAAGACTGAGGAAGTCCAGCAGCTATGTGAGCTGGATCATATTTCTCTCCCAATACGTCTTTAATTCTATAGGAGGCAAACAGTGAAATTAATTGGAGCTTATTTTTCTGTATTTTTCAATTTATCAAGACAAAATCTGACATTTTTGTGTTTGTCCTATAATATCAAAAGTAGAGGGATTTCTTTGTGACATTGACCCCTTTCATATAGCAATCAACTAAGACTGCAAAAAATCCACATCTTGCTGGCCACCGATTGGAAATTATTTAGACTCTGAAAGAAGAACTAAAAATAAAAGTGCTTCTATGTTGAGAGAAAAAACAGTCTGCAGCGTCTCAGAATGAGACAGTTAATCTTTCTTTTCTTTACATTTTCTCTTCTTTTTCCCCTATCTCCAGTCCTAATTTTTTTTTGCAGTAGGTCAATACCTTGCAGTATGTGCAAACTCTTTGGCTCAGGCCTAGTCCTTCTTTCTCTATAGTAAATGAGGTCTCAAAACAGCATCACAACAGTAATGAATGAATTTAGTGCAGTAACTATATACATATATATAAACATACATACACACACAATAATGCCTATACATTGTTTAAATTAAAATGCAGAAATAACACCTTGCAGTGTATAAGAAGATCTTAATAAATGCAAATTCCTGAAAATTGTTAGATGGCTCTGTTCCTCCCCTATAAATATCACATTGGCTTAAAAACCCCGCAGCATTAAAAAAAAACTGATAAAAATATATTTTGCATTGCCTCTGTTTGCTTTCCAGATGTTAAGCATTTGCAGTGCACATGAGACAAGTTTTCCAGCACCTATCCTAAACCATGAAGGGAGGAAATTCACTGGTGTCACTTGAATAAAGAGGATGCTGCTTTCTCAGAATTTACATGGCAGTTGTATATTGGGAGAAAGTGTTTCTTCCCATCTTCTCCCAGTGAAGTTCTTCTGTCTGAATGCCAATTAGAGTGAATCTTCGTTGACATTTTTTACCGAGGTCACTTCTGTAGGAAAAGAATTGGATTTTCTGACTCTATCAGTAAAATACATTACAGACTAGTTACTGGGGGGGAAAAAATTAAAAAAAAATATATGATTATCAGACTTTTCTGGGAACTATTTTTCCTTTATGTCAGTAGGAAAAGAACACTTTCCATATACCATTGCCAGTCTAAGTTACATCAGGATTACATCATACAGTCTATGACCTGATTCTTACCTTTATTTTATGAAACATTTCCAAACAACATCTTTCACTCTCTCATAGGCTCTGGGTAAGAGATCAACTGCAGGTTTGCGAGCTGCTTTAAATGCTCACCCCCTGGGACCTGAGCAAAACAGAAATTTTGCCAAATATCCCATATACTTTGGACGAGGAAGACAATACAGTGTCTCACATAAGACATAAAGCCTCATTCCTGGACACCTGAGTGAGTCTGCTCCCCTACCACAGCCCTCCACGAGGTCATACCCTCAATAATGATACAAACAACAGTTAGTTTAATGGAAATCAGACTTCTAGACTTCTAAATTTTTTTTCAGGAAATATTTCCACTTGGTTCTGCACATTGTTACCTAGAATACTAAAAGTCAACCTTTAATGCTAGTCAGTGTAGTATTAAGATGTGTTTAGCAAGAGACTCTTGTCCTTTTGATGACTTTTTTTAAAAAGAAATGTAGTCTTGTGAAATTAATGCTCAGTCATTTACACCTCGAGGTGTTTCTGAATTACTACCACATAGGCACAGGAAACTAGGCTAAAATACCCATAAAAAGGTACTCAAATTTAAAGAATGTATTTTTCTTCCCTCCTGAGTGGATTAGGTAATCAGATGCATTTTGGTTAGCAGAAAAAAAAGAAGTGCAAATAGCAATGTCATCAAGAAAATTGATTCTGATAAGGGCCTGTTTGAAATATTTATCTTGGACTCTGTAAAAGTCAAGAATGTTCTAATCCAATATAAACACTGAGTTAATACTAATACTTCTGTCCAATTCAAATGCTGAGCTGACAGAAAGATTAGGAAAAAAATAGGTGAATTAGTAGCTCAGTGTATCTTTATGTGCTTATTTTTCCATTCCTTTGATCTCAGAGCTTTTTGAAATTACACCAATTACACTGGTTGATTTTTTTCCCCTCGGTTTCAGTGGGTTTATTTTTGGTTCATTTGGATTTTGTTTAGTTTTTATTGAAACACTGCAAAGAATGTAACATTGCAACTACATATTTTGATAACTGTAGCAGCAATACATTTTGGCAATATAAATAATCCTCTTTACATTGAGAAATTCAACACTATCTCCCTTCTGTATTATGTTTCTTATCATTGTAATTATTAATTCTTAGCATAATACCCATTTTCAGTAATTCAGTTCTTAAACAAATATAATATATAGATACTCTCTTACACTTAAAGACAGCCACAGAGAGGTCCTAAGCCCATTATGATTGAAAGATTAGGATCAGAAATTATTTTTAAAATATAATAGCTGCATATTAGTATCATGTCCTTAAAATATTTTTAGTTAAAATTTAGATACTCTGATCTTATAATAGAAAGAATTTTAGAAAATGGTATTGATCAAACTATGTAAAATGAGTTTTCAACGGCAATATATGCTGTTCAGCTGCCGTGTGCCTTCTCTGCATCAAGAGAAGAAGTTGCATGTGCAGACTGACCATCTACCTTTCTCTGCAGCAGGTTCTTGAGAACGTGCTGCCTCAGTGCGCTCTTGCTTTTAAAATGTCGTGAGTCAAGTCTTCCTCTGCTTTTATGCAGCACTTCAGTTTGCAAACCATCTAACATTGTCAGAGAAATTCTCATTGTGGTATTATACACATCAAGCTCTGGTTGAGAACAGAACAGACTCCTACACCATGTAGCCATGTCACTGGGATACTAGACTGATGCTAAAACATCCCTCCTGGGTCCAGCAACTATATCTGCAAGGTTCAGTGGTGAGACACAGAAGGCTGTATGATTCAGACTGGCTTTTCCCAGCAGGTTTTGTACCACTGTCCACTGGATAACATGTCCATGGCATGCTTTACTTGATTCCGTAAAAAAATTCAGGACTTATTTTGTTCAGAAGATGTGCAACTACATGTTCACTGTGCCAAAAAATCAATTAGAAAAAAGGAGCACAGGTGAAATACAAGAGCATAGAGAAGCAGCAGGCTCTCATCAGGGAGGTAACACTTTCAGAAGTAACAAAGACACATTATTTCTCTTAATCTTATTCTTCCAAAAGAAGAATTTCTAATTTTATTGACATTGAGTCTTGTCACCCCTTTTGACCTGCAAAGTCTCCTCTGGCCCCGTTTCCTCTAGTGAGTAAGAATATAGGCAGAAAAGACTCAGAAATGCACCCCATCAACAAATCAGGTAACAATCTCAAAATTAAAAAATACAGTGAAAACATAAAAGACTTAATCTTACAGGCCTGAAGAAAATTTACCCCTGTGTATTTCCTCAGTGAACTTTGAACACAGCTCTGCAACTCATTGTGTCTTGCTGCTATGCCTGTGTTGGGTGCTGTCTGTGTTGGGTAGATGTTGTTAGTCACATATTGCTCTAGGCAATGTTTCTCTCTAAACAACACATTTTTTCTCACAAGCCATTTTAATCTATCTTTAACAAGATTTAATCAATGAATAGAATCCCGATTTTTTTGTCCTTTTGAAACAAGGTGGATTCATTGTAGAAATTAGACTATACTTTCTCTTTAGATATCCCTAGTGAAATGTTTATGTATCTGCTACTATCATGTTGATGTCTTCTTATGCAAAGAAACCAATTTTTCAGATTACAAGTGTTTAAGAAATTTGGCAGCAAATGCATATTCTAGACAAAATTTTCAGCTATTTTGGCTAAAATATTGAATTTCTGAAGACTTTAAATAATTAATTTCACATGTGTTTAGACTTTCCAAGTTCACTGAATTTGCTTTCACTGTGGGATTGCTTTAACCATACCTAGTAAATAACATGCATTATATTTTTAATGTATTTTATATATGTGTATATATTAAGATATAGATGACAATAATCGAATCAGATTGCTGTATTCCTTTATTCATCCTCCTACACAATTACAAAACTTCTGAAATCACATTGACATTGAGAAATCAGGGTTACTTTGTGAGACAATAAAGATAGGATAATTTCAACAGCTGGACCTGGTGATCTTATAGGCCTTTTTCCAGCCTTAATGATTCTATGGTTCCATGATATCCAAAGAAATCAGTGTCCGAGGTTTATTTCATTTGTAGAACCCACACTTAGAAGTAGCAAAGAGTACTGCATGAATGACAGCAATGAGACTTCACAGTTTTTCTGGGAGAAAGATATCTGTGGAAATAAGAAGTACTATCCACTATTTAACTGGAATTTTCATTTATGTCGTGTAAGGGTTGGTGTGACTCCTCAAGTGGCATATATATTTTTTTAACTTGCCATTCAGAAGACTGAATTTGGTTCTGCAGTATAGTTTTATTACAGATGAGGATAGGATCCTAGTGGTAATAATCCTGATACTGTTTCACCAGTTATTACCAGTCTAACATAAGCAGCCAAGGGAAAAGAAATCATTATACCTGAAACTTTCTTTATTTTTTTTTACTTTTGTTCTCAAACTTTCTTAGATATTCATATGTGAGGCTTGTCTTTTACCCCTGACATGGACCTCATTTTGACAGGGTGTGAGTAACTTTTGTTATGTCAGAGGCAGTCAATCCTCTCTGGCATAGATATGTTTCTGAATACAAGGCCAGGCTGGATGGGGCTTTGAGCAACCTGGTCTAGTGGAAGGTGTCCCTTTCCACTGCAGTGGGGTTGAAACTAGATGATCTTTAGGGTCCCTTCCAACGCAAACTATTCAACAATTCCATGATTCTGTGATTCTTGGCAAGATTGCAAACTAGAGTGTCACATCCAATCTACCAAGACAAGTCTTAATGGATATTTTTCTAGTTGTGCTGGGAACTGAACAGAGATTACTAGTAAAATTCTGGCATGGTTGAGTTCAATAACAAAAAGTTTGTATGCCAGAATTTTATTCCTTTTGATGTAATTTGCAAGTATTAATCAGTCAATTAACCTGGAGCAAAAGTGAGTAGTTAACTGGCAGCTGATGGTCTTCAGTGGAATTTTTCTGCTGGAGAGGATTAATTACTTATTTAAAAGACAGCTGAAGGTGACAGTTTAGATACTTATTAGAAGTACAGGAATCCTAGTTGGTATAAGTTCTACTGAACTTAAATGAACTTAGCCTTACATTTTTGCTGCTGCTCTGACCTCACATTTTTAATGCATGTGATCAATACCTATCCAGTTGGGGTTTTTATCCTATCCAGGATTGTACTACAAGGCCATTACTTTTGAAGCCAATGAGTTACTGGCTCTTCCAGAGGAGATCATGGAATATTTTAGATGCGGACACTATTTTTCTGCAGACTCACAATAAAACCAGTTTCTTATCTGAGTTTCAGACCTGTCTTTGATAGACCCTGTCTCTCTAATAGCACCAACCTGAATGACTTGTCCATAATGTCACTTCTGGAACAGGTGTCAAAAGTAGAAAATGAACCAAAGAATTACAGTGATGGAGAGCACAGGCAACACCACCTGATATTGGTGGGATTTGGCATTGTCAGAAATAAGAATAGAACTGAAGGCTGAGGAAAAAGAGAAAAAATAAGCACAGAAAAATCATATGTACAAATTTTAGCTCGACTCCCTCCCATAAATTTTATTGTTTGCAGGGACTTACTGAGTCAAAGTAGACAGGGGAAACTGGCTAGGGAAAATATGAACTACCATATGCCTCATGAAAAAGCTGGACTCAATTGTGTCAGAGATTCCCTTTGTGGATGTCATTGTAGTGCATTTCTCAATCGCCACCACCTGCATCTCATAGAACGCTTCTATCAACGCTGCCTCTGTACAATCCTAAACATCCACTGGTCAGATTATGTGACCAACACATCTAGAACAAGTAGCAGTCACAAGTATTGAGGCCATGTTGCTGAGAACACAACTGCGCTGGGCAGGGCACGTCTCAAGGATGAAGGACCACCGCCTCCCTAAGATCCTGCTTTATGGTGAACTTGCCACTGGCTGCTCCAAGAGAGGAGCCCCAAAGAAAAGATACAAGGACTCCCTGAAACAACATCTCAGCCTTGGCCATATTGATCACCATAACCGGTCTACTCTGGCCTCCAATCGGGAGGCCTGGAGACACACCATCTATAACGCTGCTGTTTCCTTTGAGAATGCACATAGGATCACTCTCAAGGAGAAAAGACAAGACAGAAAGAATCGTGTCTTGCAGAATATACCACCTAAGGAGTCTTTCTGCTGTGCCTTTTGCAATCAGACGTCTATCTCGTATTGGCCTCATTAGCCACCAGCGTGCTTGTAACAAACGTGGATAGAGCCTTCCTAAATCTTCGTTCGCGAAGCCCAACCATGATGATGATAAGAAAGACATTTAATGGGATTCTAATTGTTCTATGTGAAAAACAAAATATTGAGAGGTTGGGCAAGAGCTGATTTTAATAAGGTTCTTCAGCCTTTTTTGAAGCCTTAAGGCATTTGTATGTCTTGCTTATTCAGTAATCTGGAGGAGATTCATTTTGATGTGGTATAACCAGTTGTTACACGGCATGTAGAGCAAGTTGTGGTCCCAACTGTGACTATAAAATGAGTTGTCCTAATGGTACTTGACCAAAGAAGAAGTGCCTCCTTGCCTTTTCCTCATGCCTCACCTGCTTGCAGGTTGGATGTTGTCTTGTATGGTTGAGTGGCAGCTAGAGAGCACTGGAGAGGGAACTGTTCAGACCATGCAGTCGTTTTGAGTGAGCGCACTAACTCAGCTCTTCTGCTCTTCAATAGATCTTAAAATGCTTAGTGCTTAACAGGGGTCTGCTTCTCCTATCAAAATTAATTTCTCTCAGAAGGTTAATGATTACTTGCAGAGGGGAGGAGAGGAAGACAGCCAAACAACTGTCAGTGGAGTGACAATACAGGGACTGGAAAACCTTTTTTTCCCAGGAATTAGGGCTCCATTGCAAGATGTCTCTTTTTTGTAACTGCTAGGTCTGGACTCTGAGTTCAGTCATAGGCCTAAATTGTCCCATTTAGCTAAATCGCAGGACCATTCTGAAAAATCTGTTTGCTGTTATAGTACAAAACCACGTTTAAGTCTGTCAGATTTAGGATCAGGCTGGCAATCTGTGAATTGTTGACAAGTCACAACTACCCTTGTTGTAAACCCTATTGACAAGGGCAGGGTTTCTATCTGTGCAGAGGAGCGTTTCAATTAAAACCAAAGCTCTTAAAATATGTGATAGAAGGAGATGAGCCCCTAGGATATTATGTTGATGTCTTCTCTGCAAAGAAACTAATTTTTCAGATTACAATTTTTGAAGAAATGTGGCAGCAAATGCATAGTCTGGACAAAATTTTCATCTATTTGAACAAAAATATTAAACTTCTGCCTGAATACAGAGGGATGTGATCTTCCCTTGGCTGGGCACAAGCCAGTTCTTCTTGCCAAGAGGCTCTGTCAGCACTGTGCCTATGAGCTCCAACGAAATGGAAGGCAAGGGACTCCTGAAAATCCCGACATTTTATCATGTGCCATTGAATTTTCAGAAAGCTAAATTGAGCAAAATGGAATTAACCTTTCTTTTAAGCTTGAGGGAAAAAAGAGAAATCTAGTAAGCAAGACAATATATTACAAAGAATACTTTGCAAAGGAGAAGAGAGTGAAATGAAAAAGAAAAGAAAAAAAGAAAAAAGAAAAGAAAAAAAAGAAAAATAGGTTTTAGTGTTCTGAAAGGGAATAGGATGAACTTAATCCCAGTAAGGAAAACAAAGTATAATTTAAAAAGGATGAAGTTGAGAACAAGAAGAGAGTGCATGGAAAGATTTTAAAGTATATAGTGTTGAACATGTGCAATAAATTACCAAAAGCATAAATATGTTCAACAGACAACTTAGTTAAGTGTTTCACAATCTTTATATAAAAAGATACAAATAAATGGAGAGGGAAAATGTAGTGTGATCTCCATTTACTATTTCTCCTCCATAGTTTTTTTTTTTGGGTTTTCACCTGTTTTGCAGCTAATCTTATGTGCAACATCTAGTGTTAAAGAATTGTATATATATAATTAAACTATCAAACTAGTTTACACCTGTATAACTGAATCCATTTGGTTGGAACATTATTTCTAAACAAAAATTGAGATTGACAAAAAAATTTTGCAGTTTCATTCTTTGTTGCTGCTGCAATAAAGTAAAAACGAGACAAATCTTGTGCCATTGCTGTTCTTCCCTCCTGCTGGATTTCATGACTTACAGCAGGTGCTACTGGGAGCTAGCTGGTGTGTGTCTGTGGCCCTCTCCATGCTGAATCAAAAGCAGACAAATGCACTTGGGCTGCACCGCATCCAAGTGCATGCTGAACCCAGTGCATATCCAAGCTCATGCTTGGATGGGAGTCTAAGTGCATGCAGTGTGTGCTGACAACCAAAATGGAACAATTTATTTTAGTAAATAATACATTAAAATGAGCTATAATCATTAACTGAATAAGGGAAAGGGAGCAAGTTTACTAGGGTATTTGAGGATCTTCAATTTTTAAGTTAATACCAGCTGGCACAGCACAAACACTTGCCACAGGGGAAAAGGGGAGAAAACACTTACTTACATTACAAGTCGTGCTGAACTTGAGGACAAAACCTTTCAATGCACCATCTCCTTCCAGAACTGGCAGTTGATGAGCATCTGAGAGCACTGGGGTATCCTGCTGAGATATATCATCTCCTGGTTTCTTTACTGAAAGGAGCTTAGGAGTTTCCCTGTTCCACCATGACTTTCCCCGGGAGAAACTCTTTAAAGCAGGATTCATCTTTTGGATCTGTCTGTGTACAGTATCCAGGGCACTGGCCCATGTTAATGACTACATAACACAGTGGTCATGCAAATAATAACATCCAGTGCGGGTAGTCCTTAGTAAGTCTTATAGGCCACAGACTCCTAAAAACCTTTTTCTCTGGCTACTAGCCGGTATATCCAGTACTAACTTTTATGGCATCTACAGACCCTTCATAAATCCTAGTAGCACCTCAGGCTGGAATCTAGATCCAGTGCTGTATACAATTCACAGCTGCTCAGCAGGATACTCTTTGTATTTCAGTGTTGGGGAGAAAAATCTTTTGGTTTTCTGCTGAGGAAAAAAAAAACTTTACTGGAAAACAACCCCCTCGTGCTTTCTGCCTCCTGCTGCAAGCACACCTTGCATCAGTGTAGGTGGACTTGAAGAACAAAAGTTCCCACTATGGTCCCCAGAAAGCACAGTGGAAAGGGCTGAGCCCATCTCATCTGGAGGCTTGGCATGAGGTTAGGAATAAAAGATGCACGCTGGGATAGAGCAAGAGACTGGAGGGAAAACAATGATATAGAGGATGAACTGAAGGGGGTGAGAGGGGAGATTGCAAGCCCTTGTTCAGTAGAGCTATGCTGTCTTACGAAAAAAAGTTTTTCTCACTTAAGAGAAACTATACTCAAGAAGTTAGGAAAACCTTGTTTGACAAGATAGTGAAATGCTGGTTTAAATCATGGATGATACAGTTTATCGTTGCTTGTTCTCTACATCCCAAAGTGAGATGGCTGGTTCATGGATAGGGTGGCATAAAGCTAGCCAAAGAAAATGTGCC
Source organism: Neopelma chrysocephalum (assembly GCF_003984885.1). NCBI lineage: Eukaryota > Metazoa > Chordata > Aves > Passeriformes > Pipridae > Neopelma > Neopelma chrysocephalum. The sequence goes on from NW_020897691.1 coordinate 8,278,284, forward strand.
TCCACTACCCTGGGCTAAATATGGCTAATACTTTGTCAGCAACCCTTGAAAAGAAAATAATTGACAGTGCATACTTTGACAAAACCAGAACTGCAAGGAGGAGTTTCAAATGTGGGGTTTTTCTTCTGGAACTGAGTGTATATTGTCCCAACTTCTGCCAGATTGAGAAGAAAAAAACTAAGACTGGGATTGAAATATCTCTCCTTCTAATTCAATTTTTTATTATGATGCAAGACCACTTCAACCCTGAGTGTTTGAACAAAAGGTCTACAAATTTTTTGGGGGAAGTTTTAATATACAGACAGATACACATGCTATATAGACAGGTAGCAGATCTATTCACCTTCAGTTTTTGGATGAACTAGACAACAGATGTGTAAAGTTCAAAAGTTCCTTTGCCAGAAGTGCAGATGAAAAATCCATTTGTAATGTATCTGATAAAAGAAGTTCTTTTATTAGTTGAAAATGTCATTTTAAGGAATTGTAAAACTACAAAGGTCTTTGCTCAAAGTTCTTCAGCAGAAAGTTTTGTATCAGAATATCGTCCAAATTGTAAATAGCTCAGAGATAAAACAGAAACATTTGAGACTACTTAATTTTTATTAACTGAATATTAGTGAATTAACATACAGCCACTCTAGGAGCATAAAGGACCATAATATTTTCATTTTGCACTGCATTGATGAGTTAAATGTTGATCTTGAGATGGAACCTTAAGGTTAATTATGAAAAGTATATTGTAGGCACCAACCATTGCCATTCAGATCCTAAAGAAAAAAAAACATAACATGTCTTTTTTAACTAGTGTTTATATCTTTATAAACTGGATTTTCAAGATTTCTTAGCTAAAACCAAGGCTAGGCAAAGAAACCTTTCTCTAAAATAAGATTTGAAATCTATAGATAATTTGAACAATTCGGAAATGAATATAGAATTAAAACGATATGTGATCAACCTTAATGAGAATTCTGCAGGGATTTCTAGAGGATTTTTTGTTAAAAATTTATATTCTGGGTGTATAAGTCATACCTACCTTAAAAACCAAACTGTCATATGTTTGAGTCCCTGTAAGTGCTAACAGATAAGAAAACCATTCTTGCTTGTACAGACTTCTACCAGATTTATGGAAATACATTGTGAAAATTCCTTGTAAAGAAAACATGAACTGAAAATTATTTGAGTTTTCAGCATATTAATTTCTAGCAAAACCTTGTTTATGACAGAAAAAATCTTATCATTATGTCGAGTGACCTTGAAATCTCTTCCAAGGTATTTTCTCAGGAAAGAGAAGGTAAAAGCTGGGTAGAGATATCCAACAAAATTTCATGTAAATTAAAAGAGAAAAGTGAAAATACAGAGTTCATAAGCAATCTGATATCTTCACAAATGTTGGGTTTACTTAATATCAGGAATAGAACAATTATTAAGAAATCATTCTAAAAAATATTGTGTTCATGGAAAATTCATTGACAAGAAAGAGGTCTGTATTGCTTGAAAAAATAATTAAGAATTAAAATATTGAGCATTCTGTTATACTTGAAATTTTGAAAAACAGCTTTCTAACACAATCATGATTCTTTTAGAAGGGAATGAAGAAAGAAAGTAAACTGAATTTGTGAATGCTTAGTGTTTTCTATTTTTCTAACTACCTTGGATTTTGGTTTTTTTTTTCTCTCAAGTATCTTCACATCCTTAATAAATTCTTTTTAATTTATGACTTTGGATGATTAATTCTAATTCCATTATTGGCAGAATCTATCTCTGCAGTGAAGCATCTATGAAAATTACTATAAGATGACAAACCAGCAGAAAAAAAGTCTTTTAACTGACTCTACTTGTTTCCTCTGTGTTCATCAGAACTGCATGTTGGAACTGAAAAGAGACAGTGTCAAGTAATCAATGAGGTAAGAGATGGACACGAAAAAACAATGAGTTGATGAGAAGAAATATCCTCATTGTGACTTTGAAGAGGGAAAACAATGTGAAGATTAAGAGCATGGTCTCTTTGAGATTTCTGCATCAGGGTTAGAAACCAGGAAAGCAACACTGTGGAAACGGACCTGGCGGTCCTGGTTGGCAGAAAGTTGAATATGAGTTGAATAGGAGTCAGCAATGCCCTGGCAGCCAGGAGGGCCAACAGTGTCCTGGGGGGCATCAGGCAAAGCATCATCACCCGGTCAAGGGAGGGGATTGTCCTGCTCTGCTCTGCACTGGTCCGGCCTCACCTTGAATATTGTGTGCAGTTTTGGGCGCTGCAATGTAAGATAGATATTAAGCTCTTAGAGAGTGTCCAAAGGAGGGCAATGAAGATGATGAAGGGCCTGGAGGGGAAGCCATAGGAGGAGTGGCTGAGGTCACTTGGCTTGTTCAGCCCGGAGAAGAGGAGACTGAGGGGAGACCTCAGTGCAGTCTATAGCTTCCTTGTGAGGGGAAGAGGAACTGATCTCTTCTCTGTGGTGACCATTGACAGAACCTGAGGGAATGGCCTGAAGTTGTGTGAGGGGAGATTTAGGTTAAATATTAGAAAGAGGTTCTTCACCCAGAGAGTGGTTGGGCAGTGTAACAGGCTTGCCAGGGAAGTGGTCACAGCACCAAGCCTGACAGAGGTCAAGAAGCATTTGGACAATACTCTTGGACACATGGTGTGACTCTTGGGGATGGTCCTGTGCAGGGACAGGAGTTGGACTTGATGATCCTTGTGGGTCCCTTCCAACTTGGCATATTCTGAGATTTGGTCGTTCTGTGACTGGTTTGGGCTGCCAGGTAGTTCATACAGTGCCAGGCCATAGGGTTCCTGGGAGGCAGGCTTCTTCAAACATGTGTTGTAGCCAAGTCATCCTGCAGTTATGATCCCTGAATCTGGTGAACAGTGAAAAGAGCTACTGTCAGTGGGGCTACCTGTAACTGATACTCTTTGCATGACTTAAATGTTACCAAAGAAATGTGTTTCTGTTCTCAAAAAGTTATTCTGCATAATAAAAACTGAGGCGTTCAGAAAGCCTGTATAACTGTATAACTTGTTGAAACTCATTCATGTGAGAAAGGGTTTAGTGGTTATTTTCTTAGACTGCTGCTCTTGCTGAACAACAGCATAAGAAATTAACTTAAACTGGAAAACTGCCCTAAGTTTCTTGAACTTTTCTTCTATAAAGGAAGCTTAGAATTTGATTCTGTAAAAGGCTTTCTATAAAAAACTTTATGAACTATCTGGTTGAAAATTAAATTTTCCTTTTTAGAGAAAAAACAAAGACAAAGATTTTAAAATTTCCAACACAAATTGCTGAATACTTTTATAGATGCCCCAAAATGTAAAATAAAGAAAAAAAAGTTATTTTTCATTTTCTCCATTTCGTTTCTATTCAACTAGCTCTTATTTCTAAGAGATTACCTGATGAATAGGAAATAATTCAATGAGGAAAAGTTTTCTGGATTGTTGTGCTAGTTTGCCATTACTGCTGGACCACAGTTTTTACTTTATCTGAATATGCTATGTTAATCTAATTCTTTTACAAAAAGCTGAATCTTACTTTTTTTTCTTTCTTGGTCCCCAGGTTTTTCCTTCAAAGTATCTTAATTTTGTAACTTTTCATTGTTACCACAAAGCCCTTTTGGTTTGCCAGTTTCAAAACATATTGTGATGAAAATTTTTCAGTGAACTAGTATAGTTTTTTTATGATAATAAAAATTTCTCATTATCAGTGAGTCTTTACTGAAAGTGTCTTATTCTACATTAAGCTTGTAAAGTTTGCAAGTAAAGGTTCGTTATTGAACCTTTTGAGAATTTTGTTGTTTCTCCTGCGCACTGCCCAGAGCAAATCAAACAACCTTCCCCTTAAGCTGCTGAACGGACTGTGACACATAACAGCTGCATCAAAAGCAACGTGGCCAGCAGGTGGAGGGAAGGGATTCTGCCCCTCTACTGCACTCTGGTGAGACCCCACCTGGATTACTGCATCCAGCTCTAGGGTCCTCAGCATAGAAATTACATGGAAATGTTGGATTGGGTCAAGATGAGGGCCCCAAAGATGATTGAAGAGATGGAACACCTCTCCTATGGGAAATGGTTGAGAGAGTTGGGGCTGTTGAGTTTGGAGAACAGAAGTCTCCAAGATCTTACTGCAACCTTCCGGTACTAAAAGGGGATTTAGAATAAAGATGGGGAAAACTTCTCACTAGGGCCTTTTGCAATAGGACAAGGGGCAATGATTTTAAACTAAAAAAGAGTAGATTCATCTAGATATAAGGAGGACATTTTTTACAATGAGGGTGGTAAAACACTGGATCAGGTTGTCCAGAGACATGGTAGATGTCCTGTCCCTGGAAACATTCACTGTCAGATTGGACAGGGTTCTAAACAACCTGATCTAGCTGAGAATGTCCCTGATCATGGCAGGAAGGACCTTTATACGTCCCTTCCAACCAAAACTATTATATGATTCTACATGCCTAAAATTATTTTTATATTAATCTCTGTATAATATGAATTTTTATATAAAAACATATCTGTGTATCACAGATTAATGTGCATTTTCAGACTGGAATACAGTTGGCTTCTTAAAAAATAGAGACAAATATTTTCTCTCAGCTGATGTATTGACAGTACCAAAGTAACTTATTATAGGTGCAAAATTAATGACAAATATTCCCTTGAAAAAATGTGATTGCTGAGGACAAAAGTGACAAGCTTCTGAAAATCTAGGCTGCTAGACCAGGCAACACCTATACAAAACTAGTTACACAAATTTTAAGTATGTTCAAATGTAGCACACAGATCTGGCATTATTTAAACAGCTAACTGTCTCTATAAAGCCAAAGGATCTCAGTCCGGGGAAAATACAAGGTGATGCTCCATGTCCAGGTGTATTGTTCTCTACAAACAATTCAAAGATTGATTGGGCTCTTGCTGACATCAACAACAGTCTGCTGTTGACTTCAGTGGGAGTAAAAATTAATCCCAAATTTCTCTGTTGGTAAAATAAGACATTCTTTGATTTTTGTCCATATTCTAAAGTGATGATTTCATCCTTATGGAACAGTTAACTTGAAAGGGTAACCTCCTTTTGTCTCTCAAGAAATGAAATCCGTATAACACCGTATGGATTATTTTATGTTCAATGAGGTTTCCATTGTATTATGACTGATTATGCTGAAAATGTATTAAAATTAATAAGATATATGGGTTATAGGAGATATATGGGATATAGGAGAAACCCACAGCTAAAAACTTCTTTTTTTAAGGTTGGCAAGGAAAAGTCATTAATAATTTCAGGATTGAGTTGTTAAACAGAATTCTAGTTAATTCTGCCAGCTCCCAGGAATTTGCACTTAATCTGTCTTCCTTGTTTGACTTCTACCTTTGGCAAAACTATTACATTTCAGCCACCGACCCATTTCCACAAATGTTTAAAGTTACATTTAAGAGTGGGAGAAAGATGAAAGCAAGCAGTTTTTCCAAATTACAGACTTATTAATTTCAGTGAAAAACACAAGTTAGCTGCCTGAAAATATTTGTATTTCTTAATGAAATGTAATACAGACTGCCTTCAAATTTCACAGTCTCAGTTAAACAAAATTCAACAGGTTTGGGAATCCTGTCCCTCTCATAGTAAGATGCTTTGTTGGTGGAAAGCCAGTGTCATTATTTATGTGGGCACAAGCTGGAACACGTACGTGTCACAAATCTTCCATTGTAGGTTTTTCCATCACCAGGTAAGAGAATTCCATTCTGGTAAATGCATGTGGACCAGTACACCAATATACTAAAATTAAATGCTCTTGAAAGACACTGGTTCTCAGTAAATCCAGATCTTCTCATTTTTCTTAGCTTTTGTTTTACTTCACTGAACTTTACAAAACTTATGTGTGATTTATTCTTTCCTTTTATTGGTTTCTGATGAACTCTCAAAAATAATCAATATTCTCAACAACAGTATGTAGAAAGCATCATTTTTCACCAAAATAATGAATAATAAAATGATTCTTTAGAATTGGATAAAGATAAATTGGGGGAATGTGGTTCCGGAACTCTAAACAGGAAACAAAAAATTATCTGGCAAGTAAAAAATGAGTTATTAGAGTTGAACATTGTGATGTCTTTTAAAAGCCAGCTAAGGAGGCTAATTTTGTCCGACACTCACTAGGATTCCTTTTCAGAGTGTATGTTTAGTTACTGTGTTTTCTTCAACAAAAAGTAGATAAATATGGAAAGAAAAGAATAAAAGTATGGGTAGAGGAGAGAGATATTCAGACCTTCAGTGGGATTCTCGCTATGTTTATTGTTTTTGAGAGTATAAAAATTTTTGGCACCTGCTGAACTGAAAATTGCACTAAAAATCTGAAATATTACCCTTTTAGTTGTAGACATTAGCTTGAGTGTGCAGGAATATTAGGGAGTTTGGACATATTGTAAATCTCCTTTGCAGTAGGCTACTTGTGGTAACTGAATTGAACCCTTGAAAAGGATTTTGACTCCCTCTGAAGTTACTGGTGACTAAGTTTCCCTTGGCCAAATGGAAGAGCTGTTCAGGTGTTGAAACCCTGACATATCAGCTAATGTATATGTAATATATCTTTATGCTATATTGTCTGCTTCCTTGTTTTTGCTGTTGCTCTAGTCATTGCCATAGCACTCTTCTGACCATTTTAAACAAAAAACTGTAGCTAACTCGACTCTTATTATGTCTCTAAAACAAATCTTTGTTGATTGCAATGCTCTTGAAAGCACACTGACAGTTGCTTAGATATCATCTCTGAGGTTAGCATCTTTTCAACATATCACATTCTTTCACAACATTTTTCATGGCAGGTGAAAAAATGCCATGAACAGCTGCCCAGGGAGAAGAAGCTCCATACTGCCAGCAATCCCAGCCTCACCCTGTCTCCTCAACCCCCCCCTTTTCTTCAATATAACATTATGTGGGAGCCAACTTTTTGACATGGTGATTCAATTCTCACGGAATACAAGGAAAGTCTGAGCATAACACTTTTTCCCATGGACTTTTGTTCCATTACTCAACATTATCTATTGGAACTTACCGAAGAAGGAAGCAATTAGGGTATTTTTCCAAGACTATATTTGCAATGCAAAATATTACTTAAAACTTGAGATAATTTTACAGATGATGTCTGCACCATATACATATATATTATATAAATATATGTCAAACATGGATTCAAATTTTAATATTCTAACAATGACACATTGATATGTAAAACCAAAACAGATTTTGATTTCAGTTCAGGGCATTTTTCGTTCAGTAATGTGTTAACTGTGATTTTTCATGTCAGTATATGTAAACTGAACATCTCTGCAATACTACCAGTGATGGCACTGGTATTACCAGTGATGGGTTTTATTAATTTTTCTGCCTTATACCTTAATCACATGTATAGCAAATTTCTGTGTTCTGGTATTTAATCTGATTTGCATGAATTTATATGTTTCAACAAAATATATACTTATATAGGATCTGAAATATTGAAGAGTTTTCAGGGTGGATGTTACATTTTGATTTTGAATTATCTTGGCAATTTTAAATTGTTATAATTGATCCTTGGAGATATATCATCTGCAGATCAATTACAGTTAAATACTTATTGCATCAGTAATAATTGTATTGATATTTTCATTGTTCATTTTTCTTGTTTAATTTTTCTTCCTCATCATCTATCTGTGAATCCTCTTTTACTTTATGTCACTACTATATACTATGTGTCACTACTATATACTAATTTATAAAGAGGGTGAATTAGAGCAATCCTGCTGTTAGAACAACATTTGAATTATTAGAAAATGTTTCATTTTCTTTTAAATAAAAACTTACATCTACATTCATTTAGGTTTATACCGGTAGCCACTTATGTCTTACCATCTGTAGGCTTGTAAAGAGATTCATGAAGAAAAAGGGAAAGAAAAAAATAAATAAAAGTTATAGGGCAATTTTTATTCCTCTCTTTTTTCAGAACATCAGTTGGGTAGAAGTTCCTATCAGAGTTGGGGAATGGTACATTTGTGGCATATGAAGTTGAATAGGATCTCTGTAGTGGGCAAAATAATTGGCAAGCTGTTTAGGGAAAATACATGAGAACTCCATCAGAGAGACATTGTTTAGTTTTCAGAGAACAGAAGAAACTGTAAGATGAGTTGGGATATGAAACTGAGGAAACTGTCAGCTGCTTCTCATCCTGTTCCAACCAATGGATAAATAAAAACATCCATGACAAGACATGTTCTGTTGGCTTCTATCTTAAGTCAGTCAAATGAATATCAGTAAATACAGAAAAAAATCTTTTATGTCAAATACCTCCAGAAGATATTAAAATACATTATTTTCCAGATGAGAAATGGCTTTTGAACCTTTTTGTACAAACAATGTGAGTAGACTGTTTCTTGGTCTGGATGTAAATTCAACATGTAGATATAAAGCAGTTCCTACTTGCAATAGTGATAAACACATTGGCAAATTTCAGTCATTTTTCTTGGATACTGAAAAATCAGAAAGCTTTGTTTTGCCCAAAAGTGTTTTTCTTCTTCAGTGATCCATTTACCTGTTTATTTGATAATGTTACTCAGACTGCAAAGACAGACATTCTTATATTTTGCTACAGATTTAGTTTGAATAGGTTTGTATTGTTCTCTTCCAAAATAAATATTTTGATACCAAGATTTTGTAGGAGTGCATTGTTATCAAAGTAACTGGTGAGCAAAATGGTTCATATAAAAATTCCAAACATCTACTATGTTTTCAAGGTTTATGGAAATGCTTCCTGTTCAACTTTTCAGTAGTTACAAATTTGCTTTTGTTTATACATCAATTTTTAGCAGTGTCACCCTTTCCAGAGTTCAGGCATGATAATATATTATCTGTGACCTTTATTATTTCCTTGGCTTAAAAATAGGAAATTATGCAAGAAAAACAGGGCATTTCTGAGCAGTCAAGCCACTGAACAGCCGTATATACTGATGTTATATGGGTGCTAACCAGTTGTTCAAGTAACTTTTTCAGTAAAAATAATAACTTCTAATATTTTTCCATCTGGTCTTCTCCAGTATCTCTGAGGTATCTCTTAATTCTTGTTTTCTGCATTTTCCTACCTCTAAATTTCTATGCTCTTCAGACATTTGGGACAGAAATTTTACTGTTATGAAAGATACTAGTGTTTCTCAATATCTACATATACAGCATGGGTGGGAGTTGGGTTGAAATATGTGTATTTCAACAAGAACATCCTCCACAAGTGTTAGCATGACTTACTGTTGTCATGCCCTCAAGACAAAGAAGCCCAAATAAGATCTGTCTGTAGCAGTGGATTTATTATGACAATCATTTTCCAGGTTCATCTTAGACTATCTAACACGTCTCATTTTTCTTAACGGTGTTTTTGCACAGAGGCATAAAATAATGTCATAAATGGAATGGAAAAAAAAATCAGATTATAATCAGACTTCAGTAAAATAAAAAAAGCCAGACTAAAACAACTAACAGAAAATATGACAACAAAATTTTACAGCCATGATCCAAACCAAAGCATACAGTATTTAAATATGATGAAAAATCTTGCTTCATTCCATATTTTAGTCCAGTTTCTTGGTACCGAATCTGTAACACAAATTTTGGATAGGCTTAAAGTGACTTGTTACTTGAAAGGGAGCTACTGAGCCCAGTGAGGTCTTCCCATTACCCTACAGCTCCTAAACTGACCTGGATCCACAACGTACTGTGAGTGCTGCTCCAGGAACACTTGAAACTGAAATACAGTTTCAAAATATTTGTTTGGATAAAAGCTGCACCTACATATAGTAGCTCTGTATATAACAACTCAAGAATTTTAGACATTCATATCTAGGCTTCCTACTGTTAATGATGTCAGACTGCTGCTATGGCTCCATGTCCACTGGTCAAGAATTTTCTGTTACTTCCTTGTGCCCTCTCAGGTGGCTGAACACCATCCAAATGTGATTTGAAGGGTGATTTGTTTCATTAAGCACCATGATAAGTGCAAGTAGCACTATAAGCCCAGATGGAACCACGGTCCCACATTAACAAACCTGCACAACTTTCCCATCAGGGCTGACTGGTATCATTTTGCTCTCTTAGAGGCTGTAAGGTCATACAGTGTCTTGCAAATGCGGTAGCGCACTCTATTTGGTGGGAAAATTCTAATAAAATATTTTTGGTATTTATGTAAGTGCAGTACATTTTGATGATCTGATCAACAGGAAATATTTACATCCAGAAGGACAGAGAGCATTTTAAAAAGAGTGTGTGAGCTACAGACACACACATATACACATGCACATGAGCACGGGTACATACTCACAAGTGCTGTAATAAAGCAGAACATTTCTTCCTGTAATTATAAAGAAAATTATGAATGTAAAGACTAAGAAAGTGAATATTAGACAGAGGTGTAAAATTAAGTGATGTAGCCCTTGTTGCTTTTGTGAATTTAGGCTCCAGTCCAGTTAAGCACTTCAGCGTATGCATAACATAATGTGAGAGACATTAATACTTATTACTTAAAATTATGCATGTGTTTAAGTGCTTAGCTGGATTTGGGCCTTGATGCAATTTCACTTTAACTTGTCTTTTGTCTACTGTGCAACTATCGTTATATTCCCTTTCAGAGCAGTACTAAATAATAGTATTAAAAGAGCTGTATTAAATAATCATTTTAACATACTGCACTTATTCTAAAAGGAATAATTACAACTATTATTTCCTGTATACCTGCTTAAAAACAGATATATGGAGTTTCAGAGCTTTTCTGTGGGTGCACAGCTATCCGAGGATGGTGTCTGAAAAATAATTTAGATCATTTGCTTTACATTCTCTGCTCTAACTACTGCTCTGTGATGTCTTTCGTTCCTGGGAAACTTTTAAACAGCTTTAAATGTTCATCCCAATTTTGGCAAGATAAATTGAACCTTAAGCCATGTTAAGGTCTGAAAATTCTTGATCAACCATTAAAAATATTTCCACTTCTGCTTTTCTTGGTTTGAAGTTGGAACTAGAGGTGGAACTCCTGAAATAACACAAAAGCAAGTGCCAAGTTCTGTATGAATATCCTTTTTTTTTTAAAGTAGGAGGCAATTCCTATTGTGATTTGTCAACAGTTCTAAATAATACTTGTTGACAGGTAGTAAAAGCTTGCACAACTTGAGGCAGCTGTGCAGGTGGGCAAAGGAGAGTTTTAGGGTACTTTATCAGGGATGTTCTGAATCATAACGGTGAGTCAGTGCAGTGGGGAGGGTTGTGAAGTGTAATGGAGTTATACTCTGAGCAATTTTTACTGCAGCCTTCTGGACAGCAGCTACTTGCACCACCTGAAGATTCATTTGCTCTGAAACAATCTTTGTATGGCTGGAGTCAGGGTTTCTCAACATTTATTCACTAACATATCACAGTTTAATTGAGCGTGATCCACGTTACCTATGTCTATAGGTTGTGCATGCTTTATATGCCACTTTTGACCCTAAATTAGGCATTACAGCACCAAGTGCATATCTAGGAGTGATTGAGCAGAATCCTTCTATTGCCAAAATATCCAGGAATAATGCAAAACAAAGTACTATAGCATTTAAGCATTAAGGAAAAACAGGGAACGATTCTGCCCACCCACCCTCTGGGGAGGTTGCCCACTCTCTGGAGAGGTTGAAGACAAAATAAATATTTAAATAATATATTTTTTTAAAATTTTTAAATGGCTTTTGTTTGCCTTCTTTCAGGCATACAAAAATCACTTGGCAGAGAGAACATAGGTGATCCTGGTCTTTGGACCTGTCCTTAGCAATAGTGGATTAGTTGAGATACTAAGAAATAGCGGAACCATTACTCTCACATCATAGAACACTGAAGATTTTGCCACCTTTTGCTGCAGCATGCATGAATCTTGCTAACAATCTCCCACCATTGGCCTCACTGGGATAAACTGCACTCTTGACCATGCTGGTCCATGTAGCCTGATGATCCTGACCCTGACCCAGGGGCTGACTTCCCAACGTTTCATCACCATGAAACACCTGATTCATGTCCACGGACTTGCTTGGTATTCTGGGCTGATAGTTGATAATTTTACATGATTTTGCCCTGGGGAAAGAAAAAAAGGATAAACAGACACCTTCTGAGAAGGTTGAGCTGGAGGACCTAAGGTCCATGGCTGTTGAAACCAAAGCTGGTCCCCAAACTGCTTGTTTTAACCAGCTTATAACAAGCTGCTCTGCCCTGTTGTTTAAGCCATACTTCCCATCACCTGTTCTGACCCCTTTTCTGGGAACTACATTTTTCATTTCTAATATGTCAGGAAGCTCTTCTCATTCCAGCAAAATCTCTCTGTCCACTTAGTCTGAAAGCCGGAAACTTCTGTGCATCTGTGTATGTGAATGTAATGTGCGAGTGAAGGAAGGGAAGGGCAGTATCTACCATCTTTTTACTACACAGCCCTTGAGACTTCCCTCCCTCTCTCTTGCTAGGTCATAGGCAAAAGACAGTGCAGCTGTTGAAGACGATATCCATGTTGCTTACCACATGTGGAAGATGGTTATCTACCAGGATCATGAGGCTGTAAAGAGAAAAGGAGGGAAGAGGTCTGGGGAATACACTGCAATCCACAGGCCAACCTGATACAACCTGTCCATGTACCAGGATAATCAGCAATTTAATCTCTTAAGTCTCTACACTAGAGTTTCTTCCTGACTTCAAAGATCACTGATAATTATCTGTTTATTCAATACAAATAAGCAGAAGATCCTTTTGGACACTTTCTTGTAGCATCTGGTGCTGGCACGTTGTGCATAAGATCATAATATGTGCCAAGAAGTCTGGCAATTGGTTTTGGTACGAATTTAAACAGATATCACAGTGCATTGGAATATGGATTATCATGTCAAATCTAAATAGGGTATCTTTCCTGATAGGGTCCATGGAACAGTGGCATCCTGCGTCACAGGCCAGAGGATAGTATTTTAGTGAAGACCACCCCTTCCCTTGGAGTTCTTCAGAAACGGTTTATCTCCTTCACAAACCTAATTAATAAAAAAAATTAAGGCCCTTTCTTGGTGTGTGTGGTTTATTGTCTGGTTTCAAAGTATAATATTTATTGGCTTTGACATTTGTGCTATATCAAATCTTGGAGAAATCTACAGTCTCGTCATTAAAATATTTCAAAACCATGGTTATAAATCAAAGTAAATGACAGTTCAAAAATAGGCACATATGAAATAGGTGTGTTGTTCTATCTTGGGCACAGCCCATCATTATTTCCTTTCTACTGCAGCTGGCCAACTTGCTAATTTAATTACTTTCTTTTTCTTCTTTCCCCACAGAATAAAATCTATCAAAAGAACAAGGTCAGTCAAAGGATTTCTCTCCAAAGCTAATAGAACTAAGTAGGTTTCTTTTACAATGGGAAAGGGACAGCTTAGCTGCAGAGCTCATGGTAGAGATGAGGGGGGCCAAAGCAGAGGCTTAAATGTTGACTTGCACCTACACACAGTTGCTGCTACACAGCTTAGCCCAGCATGTCTCCTCTCTTCCCCGACAGCCACAGTTAATACTTATGTGTTTTAATGCTTAACACTGAAAAAGAAAAGGTGCACCAAAACATGTCATTACTTGAAACCACTGATAATGTACAGTCTTTTTTTATTGGTTCAGAGATGAGTGAATGTAATTTCAGACTACCTTATGTACAATGAATAAATTACGTGTATGATAAAATAATTGGCCTAAAAGCAAACCCCTTGAAATTGCATATGTTATTCAGTGAGTCTTATTACCACTTCTGAGGTTCAAAATTAGTTATATCTATTTTGTGTTTTTCAGTGTATTACTACCTAACCTCTATGGAAGTGGTTCTTCTCTAAAATCACTACATAGCACTCATGATAATTTAAATATGTCTGTATTAGACATGAGAGAAAGACTTCCACTCTCACGAGATTTCTGCTCAGTTTCTAGACCAGAGCATCTCAAGGGCATTTTTCTACAAAACTTAGTGCAATACTGTCTTGTTTATTATTAAGCCTCAGGAGGTAGCTATTATTATTGTTAACAGAGGAATCTGTTTTCCAGATTATTTTAAAATCTCCTCTTCGATGCTATCTCCCCCAAAATATCTCTGTGCCCTAGGTTTTCTTAAGTGGCTGGATGTTTCTTAAAGGGCTGAGGATCCAAATGCTAACTAATGTTTAAATAGTTTTTGGAACTGCTGTACTGAAATTTGGTTTTCTTGGAAGTGGCATTCAGAGTAGGGGAGAATATGTACACTTCACAGCAGTTACCTATGAAAATATTATCAATGCCTGGGAGAAGATGTGTTTTTCAAGTTTAGATGTAGGATTGGATCTCTAATGAGAGGAGTCTAGTCTATCGTGAATAGGGCTTCACAAAATTACAAATGTGTCATGAGCCCTGAGGCTTATTTGCAATGTGAAGCCACGCCAACAAGACTTTGCCACCCCCTTTGTATCCCTCTTCTTTCATACACCTCCACTTAATGATGGAGAAGACCAGGTTAGTCAGTAAATGTCTGAACAACAGCCTAACAAAATCACTATGACTTCCTCAGGTTTTAGAGTAGTTTTTAAATCCACACGCATCTGCCAGTCCTTAGAGTTTTCCTTGAAACTTTTGCCCAATCCAGTTTGAAATAGCTAAGGCATCTGTACAATAATACACACAAAACAGACGTGCATTTCTTAAGCTAAATAAAACCAACATCCTTTCAATCTTCATCAATGATACGCCATGTACTAGGAAAGAAAATAAGATTGTGCCTGGAAACTGCTGGAAAGCACACTTTGTTTAAAAGGACCCAGGATCCTGTCAGTTAAAGCTCAGTGAAGAAAATCTGTGACTGCTTGTCTTTAGGAATCTCTTTGTGATGTTGGAGCAAGAAGCTGCAAACAGTAGCTGCCAACCTGGCTGGGATTCCTACAGCAATCTCCCAAGATCAGTGTTCTGACAGGTCACATCCTTCATCTGGCACCACCATTCCCTATTTTCATTAAGACTTTCTTTTCCATTTTTTCCTTTGTTTTTCTTGCTTGAGCCAAAAGAAACAAGAGGGCAGTAAAGCACAATTTTAGCTGAATATGAGTTTTATCATTTTACCACTGCATTACACCATTTACCAAGTATTTAGGTTCTGTTCTGCTAGGAAAAAAACCACATCAGGATTTAAAGAAAGACTGTGCTAAGCTTTAGCACACAGACTATAAAGTGTACACGTGAATTATTATTCCTTCAGTCAAAGCAAATCCATATGGCATTGTGACTTCATATAGTCTTCACAGTTTCTTGTACAACTCGCTGTGGAAAACATCATCTTTTTTCAAATCATTGTCCTTTATCCAAACTAGACTTTTTAACCGCTCAAAAATAATTGTAAAAACAAAAAGTCAGTGAAATGCTGTTTCTCATAACAGGAACAGTTGAGACCAGCTGCTAAAATGGCAAAGCTAAACAGAGAGCTACAGCTAGGTCACAAAGAGGCATATTTATTGGAACCTCACTGAGATCCATTTTTATTTCCTTTGCCTTTCCTTGAGAATGATGAGTCTGATGGCACCCAAACCTAAACCTTCATTTCCTCATCTCTCTTCCCCAGCCCAGCCTGGGAGGTAGCTACTCTGCAGAACCTTTCTCCAGCATTGAACTTTTTGGACTATAGCTGTGCTAGAGGTTGGGAAGGTGTTTACACTGAAATGTTTATTTGTAAGACTAATATGGTCAATCTGTTCCACAGTGACCATTGTAACTGAAACCATGATGTATGGAGAAAGATGATACAGAAAAGTCTAACTACCATCTCTTGCTGAAATTGAGTCCTCCTCTTTATCCCTGACAGGATGCTCCCACCAATTTCTTTGATCTGGTGTGGGCATTTGTTGGATCATTTTAGCTGGTTCCAAAAACCAAATTAGTATGAAGTTACCCCTGAAAAATGAGGTATGTGCCCTTCTGCCAGTTATGGCCCAGAAACTGGATCATTGTGGGATCAGACAAATCACTACCCAAAGGAAAAGTGTGGGGGAAACACAGAGCAGTAGAGGAAGGAATGAGGTTTAGTCATTTGACAGAAGCTAAGGTAAGTTAGCAAAGTTATGTCATGAAACTCTGCTCCCTTGGGGAGATGTCCCAACCTGTCTCTGCAGGTAACCTGAAGCAAAGAAATAGGCAGTTCCAGGGCACTCTTTGTCTCATTCCAAAGTACAGATCTAAAGCAGGGCAGCTGATCCATGTTCAAATGGTACCTTTTGCTAGCTACTCACTGTAAGGAGAGCAGAGGGTGTCTTCCCTAAGCTGCACTCTCTGCAGTGACACTGTCAAAGATAGGTGAGGCAAGTCCCATTCATTCTGTTTCAGATCATAATGAAGACCACAAAGTAGCTCAGGGACCAAGTTGCTAGAGGACCAAGGACAACTGTCTGGCACAGTCTCGCCCACCTCCCTGGATGTTCCTCTGCCACTGCAGAGTCGGTGTTGATGCTGAAGACTGGACTATCTCATGTCATGCCACCCATAACAGCTCCTTTGCCTGAGAGACTAACATGAATGGAGGGATAGGAGGCAAAAGCTACTAAGAGGCAATTGACCCAGAGCTCAGTTTAATCATCTCAAGTAAATTTCCCAGCCAGGGAAGAGCACTGAGAAATGCAAATTACATGCAAAGTTTCTCCCAGTCATGGGACAAAAAGACCTGCATTCTGGCATTTGGGAAATTGGTTCTTATCATTGAAGTGACAGTGATGGAAATATTGTGACTTCCTCTCTCCTCCTGTCAGAATAAGAGGAAATTATTACTTTAGAGCAGACAGAGGGAGTTGGTCTGCTGGTTACATGGTTGTGACTGTGTCTAAGGGATTAGATGGAAACTTCACAAGAAAAAAGACTCTACAATGTTTTCTAAATCACTAAACAGTGAGGAGAGAGATTAATAGCACACAGTTTATCATTTGAAAGAAAAGATAGAATTTTATAGCCTTCCAGCACTTGGCCAGACCAGCTGGGGAAACAGGGCAGATGGAGGAATACAAGGTCCTTACACAGGGAAGTATATTTTATAAAACAAATAACAGTACAGACCCAGCAAATCTGATACCAGTTTTTGAGACCACAGAATGAGACCATTATTGTGAACACCATGCATTATGAATCAACCTTGCCAATAATAACATGACATCGAGAACAAGTATTCACTCTTGCCATAAAAAAACCCTAAAATACCAAACAGCATAAAAAAATGGCAAAGTAATCATAATAATTTGCAGCCATAAATTAGAGATGAGAAAGCATTTGCCACCACATAGCTCATCTGCAAACATACAGAATTGCTCCCAATGCTATGATCACTAGTTACGCATCAAGGCTAGATCTATCCAGAAAAATGTTTTCTTATCTTATGAATGTTTTTGACAACAGAAAGTTGCAATTCTGCTACTTCACTAATACAAATCCTTTGAAATACATAGTCGGACTACAGCCCAATCTGTTGGCACATTCATCTGCAAGGTGCTCTCCTGTTCCCTCAAAATTTAGTCAGAAATTTCAGTCTGGAGCAGAAAAATTATTTCCTAAATAGAGAAGGGAACAATCTTTTCCCTGTACACCCAGCTTCTGGTAATTAGCGATATATAGACTTCCTGAGACAGAGTTTGGATCTGAATTAACATGTTTAATATTCCCCAATGAGTTTAACCTCTAATCCCTTTCTTGATAATTTTGGCTTCAGCCACATTCTGTAGCCAGAAGTAGCTCAGTTAGTTAAATGCCATGTGAAAAGGTACTCTTTCTGTTTCATTTAAATTTGATTCCTGATCTTTTAATACAAGAATTCTTCATTCCTTTTCTCTGCAGTCTTCATGATTATTCTTCTGCAGTCATGTATTCTACAACAAACAGTCCTTCTACGTGTGAAATCTACTGAAGGCATTCATACCTTGGTCCTTGGCACTTACCTGCAGTTTTCAAAGTTCTAGCCAATTATTTTTTCTCCTTTGTTATAACAATATACAATATACAATGAGTGTGCATTAGTCAACATATAAGCACACCATAGCTTTGTTTACTGGCAGGATGATATTTTCTGTTTTGTTCTCCTTTGTTTCCTAACAATTTCTGTTTGCATTTTTTACATCATTGAATGTGGGGATGATATTTCAAGAAGACTCTTAGTGATGTGTTTATCCCATATGCACCTTATTGCATACCTTAATATTGAATTTCTCATGCTATTAAAAATGTAAATACCTGAATCTGCTCCCTCAGAGTGAGAATTTTAAAACCAGACATTAAATACACTTTTAGCACCCAAGCTCCTACCTTTGTCAAAGATATCCCAGGTACTAACTCTTCTTCTTTTCCCTTTTCCTTTTTCCCTTTTCCTTTTTCCTTTTTCCCTTTTCCCTTTTCCCTTTTCCCTTTTCCCTTTTCCCTTTTCCTTTCCCTTCCCTTCCCTTCCCGTGAAGAAATTCTTCCTGTTGTCCAACCTGAACCTCCCATGGTGCAACTTGAGGCCATTTCTCCTTCTCCTTTCACTTGAGACATGGCAGAAGAAACCAACACCCACCTGACTACAACCTCCTTTCAGGCAGTTGTAGAGAGCAATGAGCTCCCTTCTGAGCCTTCTTTTCTCCAGGCTAAATACCCTCAGCTCCCTCAGCCACTAGTCATAAGATACATTTTCTAGACCCATCACCAGCTTTGTTACCCTTTCTGGACATTCTCCAGCACCTCAGTGTCCTTTTTTAAGTGAGGGACCCAGTACTGGACACAGTACTAGAGGTGAGGCCTCACCAGTGCTGAGTACAGCGGGACAATCACTTCCCTGGTCCTGCTGACCACACTATTTTTGATACAGGCTAGGATGCCACTGACATTCTTAGACACCTGGGCATATTGCTGGCTCATGTTCAGCCAATTGTTGACCAGCACCCTGAGGTCATTTTCCAGTTACTCTTCCCTCAGCCTGTAGGGTTGCATAGCGTTCTTGTGACCCAAGTGCAGGACCGAGCACTTCACCTTAGTGAACCTCAAAACGTTGGCCTCATCCTATTAATCCAGCCTGTCCAGATCCCTCTCCAGAGCCTTTCAAACCTCCTGCACATCAACACTTCTGCCCAACTTGGTGTCATCTGCAAGCTGATGGAACTTTGTAGAATAGTTATTTGGAAGTGTTAAGCTATAAATTGCTGGAGATAAAGGTCAGAACTAAGGATTTATGCATAATTTTATTCATCCATTCTTTCCTTTGTCTCATTTGTTGGCCATGGTTGTGAAAACTGGGTTAGACCATTCATAGAATCATAGAATCATAGAATAGGTAGGGTTGGAAGAGACCTCCAAGATCATCAAGTCCAACCCCTGATCCAACTCCAATTACTATATCATGGCACTAAGGGCCACGTCCAATCTCTTTTTAAAAACCTCCAGGGATGGTGAATCCACCACCTCTCTGGGTAGGCCGTTCCAATGCCTGATAACCCTCTCTGTAAAGAATTTCTTCCTAACATCTAACCTAAACCTCCCCTGGCAGAGCTTGAGCCCATGTCCCCTTGTCCTATTGTTGGTTGCCCGGGAGAAGAGACCAACCCCCGCCTGGCTATAACCTCCCTTCAGGTAGTTGAAGAGAGTGATGAGGTCGCCTCTAAGCCTTCTCTTCTCCAGACTAAACAACCCCAGCTCCCTCAGCCTCTCCTCATAGGACTTGTGCTCAAGTCCCTTCACCAGCCTCGTTGCTCTTCTCTGGACCCACTCCAGCACCTCAATGTCCTTCCTGAACTGAGGGGCCCAGAGCTGAACACAATACTCAAGGTGTGGCCTCACCAATGCAGAGTACAGGGGAAGGATCACTTCCCTGCTCCTGCTGGCCACACTGTTCCTGATGCAGGCCAGGATGCCATTGGCCTTCTTGGCCACCTGAGCACACTGCTGGCTCATGTTCAGCCTCCTGTCGATCAGCACCCCCAAGTCCCTTTCTGCCTGGCTGCTCTCCAGCCACTCTGTCCCCAGCCTGTAGCGCTGCAGGGGGTTGTTGTGGCCAAAGTGCAGGACCCGGCACTTGGCCTTGTTGAACTTCATTCCATTGGAGTTTGCCCCTCTCTCCAGTCTATCCAGATCCCTCCGCAGAGCCCTCCTGCCTTCCGGCAGGTCGACACTCCCTCCCAACTTGGTGTCATCTGCAAATTTGCTGATGATGGACTCAATCCCCTCGTCTAAATCATCGATAAAGATGTTAAAAAGGACTGGGCCCAGCACTGACCCCTGGGGAACACCACTGGTGACCGGCTGCCAACTGGATGCAGCTCCGTTCACCAGCACTCTCTGGGCCCGGCCCTCGAGCCAGTTCCTGACCCAGCAGAGAGTGCCCCTGTCTAAGCCGTGGGCTGCCAGCTTTTCCAGGAGTATGCTATGGGAGACAGTGTCAAAGGCTTTGCTGAAGTCCAGATAGACCACATCCACAGCCTTTCCCTCGTCCACCAGGTGGGTCACCTGATCGTAAAAGGAGATCAGGTTGGTCAAACAAGATCTGCCCCTCCTAAACCCATGTTGGCTGGGTCTGATCCCTTGTCCATCCTGTAGCTGCTGTGTGATTTCACACAGGATAATCTGCTCCATAACTCTGCCAGGCACCGAGGTCAGGCTGACAGGCCTGTAGTTACCCGGGTCAGCCTTGCAGCCTTTTTTATGGATTGGGGTGATATTTGCCAACTTCCAGTCATATGGGACCTCCCCAGTGAGCCAGGATTGTTGGAAGATGATGGAGAGCGGCTTGGCAAGCTCTTCTGCCAGCTCCCTCATTACCCTAGGATGGATCCCGTCTGGTCCCATAGACTTGTGAGGATCCAGATGACTCAGTAAGTCAGTAACTATTTCCTCCTGGAATACAAGGGGACTATTTGGTTTCCTATCTCTGTCTACCAGCTCCAGAGGCCAGTTGCCTTGAGGGCCACCTGTCCTACTGGTAAAAACTGAGGCAAAGTAGGTGTTAAGTACCTCAGCCTTCTCCTCATCTTTATTAACTATGTTTCCCTCCAAGTCCCTCAAAGAATGGAGGTTTTCTTTGCCTCTCCTTTTGTTATTAATGTATTTATAGAAGGACTTTTTATTATCCCTAACAGAAGTGGCTAATTTAACTTCAAATTGTGCTTTTGTATCCCTGATTTTCTTTCTGCATGATCTAGCTGTCTTCCTGAATTCTTCGTAAGTAGCCTGCCCTTTCTTCCATAGTCGGTAAACTCTCTTTTTATCCCTGATTTCGTTCATTGTCTGACCTAAGCCAACAATTTCAGGGCAGTTATGTTCTCTTATGGGTTTTGTACAATTTCAAGACTGGAAATGAAAAATTGGAAAAAAATTGAAAATTAAAAGTTATCTGCTTAAATTCTAGATATTTTTGTAAAGATATTTTTGTAAAGATTTTTGAAAATTTACTTCAGTGCATATGTCTTGGTAAACTCAATACTATTTGTGCTTCAGTAGCTCAGTCTTTTCAAGAGTCTTAAATATTACTAATAAATCAGATCACACAATATTTGACATATATAGGTTGCAATGGAAATCTGCTGTTCATGGTGAAAACAGCACAGAAAGGAAAAAGCAGCACAGAGGATTCTTACAGGCCATGTTTGACTCAGAAGACATGGATGATTGCTGCTATAGGCCGTACAAGAAACTTATGACAGAAGTCAGTAACAGAATCTACATATTCTAAGTTTAAACTTTAGCAGCAGGTCTGCCCTTGTACTAATAAGGAAATCGTTTGGACCTGACACTTCAATTAATCCCATTTCTTTATCCCCTCAAAAACAATCTTCTCACCAGTCTAGTTTCTCAACTTTAGTGTTGTCTGAAAAACAGTCTTCCCTGAAAGTATGACATTCCTGTAATATTTCTATCCCGAGTTAGGCTCAGAAAAGCGGTAATACATACCAGGTGCATTGTCTTAATATCTAAGAGAGAATAAGTAACAAGATTATGGTTGTAAAACAGCGATGTTCTGGACAGGCTTATTTACCACAAATGAAATACAGCATCTGGGAAGAAACCCCAAATAAGCAGGACTAATGAATATGCATGATTTTTGTGAGGGAAAATACGTTGTAGCTAAGGATGGGGTCACATATGTTTAAAAAGAACAACAACCTGTTATAGAGTTACAGAATATTGCATTAGCCACCTGGATGTTCACAGAATCACAGAATACTCTGAGTTGGAAGGGACCTACAAGGATCATCGAGTCCAACTCCTGGCCCTGCACAGGACCATCCCCAAGAGTCACACCATGTGCCTGAGAATATCATCCAAACATTTCTTGAACTCTGTCAGGCTTGGCACTGTGATCACTGCCCTGGGGAGCCTGTTACACTGCCCAACCACTCTCTGAGTAAAGACCCTTTTTCCAATATCCAACCTAAACCTACCTTGACACAACTTCAGGCCATTCCCTCAGGTCCTGTCACTGGTCACCACAGAGAGGAAATCAGTGTCTGCCCCTCCTCTTCCCTCACGAGGAAGTTGTAAACTGCAATGAGGTCTCCCCTCAGTCTCCTCTTCTCCAGGCTGAAAAGACCAAATTACCTCAGCTGCTCCTCATACAGCTTCCCCTCAAGGCCCTTCATCATCTTCATTGCCCTCCTTTGAACACTTTCTAATAACTTAATGTCTTTCTTATAATGTTGTTCTATGTCATAGCCAAGTGATGCCAGTTGGATACTTTCAAGGCAGCACATTTGGTTCATATTAATCTAAGAGAAGGCAAATCTCAGTTACAGTAATATTTCTGATATATCTCCAACGAGGAAGTACACATTGACCATGAAAATTACATAGAAGCTCAGGAAAAAAAATACTCTTCTTGAAATTCAAAGAATGTTAATCCAGTGCATTTGATTTGAAGTTCTGAGCAGCAAAATTTTGATTTTTATCAAATGTAAACTTCTACGTTGTGTTACATGCACCACTGCTTTGAAACACCGTTTTCTTTCTTTGTTGAGATTCACAAAATATGTCTGTTCTGTGGGCAAAATGCAGTAAGGAAAAATAAGTTCCTTTTTTCATTGCTAAAGGAGTAGAACAAAAGCTGTGCTTGATGGTGAGCAGTGAGTTGGTTGTCATTGTTCCCTCAGGCCACTGTGCAAATCTGTTAGGCATTCCACAACAAATCCATTAAATTTTTAATATCAACAGCAATCATTTTGTATCTCAATGGGTGTTGAAACTACAGAATACATGGTCTGAATGTTATAATCCAGCCTACAGATTTAGAAAGAACATTATGCAACAGATATTTCACCATATCAGTATACTCACATTTTAAACACTTCTTTAATCTTACACATGCTCTGTTCGTGTGCAAGTTTGGAGCTGGCTTCCCGCCAAGTCTCCAAAACTCGACAACAGAGCCTTGCTTCCCAGAGGGGTGAGGAAAAAAAACAAATAGCCAAAGCTATATCAAAAATATGCTTTACATATAAAACAGATATATATACAGTGAGAATACTATATACCTATAACCCCAGAAACCCTAAATAGCTTCCTGAAAGGGAAGAAGGGAAGGGAGAAGGGAAAAAGGACAAAATAGGATGAAAAGAGACAGAAACAAAAGAGGTATACACAATCTAAAAACCCGGTAACCAGAAAAATAAAGAACTGACAAAATCTCACCACTTCCTTTGAGAGAAGCAGGATGGCTGGACGCAGCCCAGCACTCTCCCCTCCCGCGTGGCAGACAACAGCAGTCACTGTAGGCCTCAGCTCCAGATAAGCAAGACCAAGACAGCGACCCACCGTTCTCGAACCTCGCCGGAAGAGAGGAGAGCTAAGGTCCCTCTGGTCGGCTTATTTATACCTCAGGTTACGTAAAGGAATAGCATGGAATACCTCCTGGGTCACCTTCCTAGTTCCTTCCTGGTTACAAGCTGGTCTCCAGGAAGGCCTAGACTGAAAACTATCACAGTTTGTATCTGTAGGAAAAGAGCTGCAACTTCCATGGAGCTGGTGGGAGCCACAGATGGCACAAGTGTCATGATGGAAATCTCCTATGAACAGGGATGGTGGAGAGAAAAAGAGCACCCTGAACACCCAATATCACCCTTCATTGCACCTTCACAGGGGGAGAAAGCAGCCTCTCAGTGAAATCAAATTAACCAAGCTGTCAAAATGTGACTATCTACTGACAGCAGGGAGTGAGTCAGAACACTATTTACAATTACCTTCCTCCAAAAGTGTCCAAAAATACATTTTCTTGATATCAGAATCTCAGACAATTCAAATGGTCTGAATTCTTCACCTTGAAACTGTGAAGATCAATTGCATTTAGATAGTTTTACCTAAAACAGAATTTGTCAACAGAGTGATAATTTAATAGAGCTTCTGATTTATATTATTTTAAAATAAATAGTTATTCTCAGGACTTATAACAATACATCAAATCCTTGCAGCTGTTATTTCAGTCCTTAAAAGCTCATCAGTCAGAAAAAAATGATAATGGAACACAAGAACATCTGCAGCTATTAAAGTTAGGGGAGATACTAGTAAATCAAATGAGACAAGGTACATTTCACAAATTCTAAAGTGTTAACAGTGTATTTTCTTGGTTTATTAGTATTAGAAATTTCCTTAAGACAAGCAGGACTGTGTCTTTTATGCTGGACAGACTTCTCAGGCACTGTTATGCTCACCTTAGAAAGACATTATTAAAACTGACATGCAAGTATGACCAACTATCCATTGTCTCCTTGAGGCAAGGAAGGAGATTCTAAAACCCACAAATGTCATGAACAGTCATTAGTCACTTCAGCAGCATAAGTAAATCAGCATTTACAACATATCAGCTTTAATCTTGAGTTCTGCAGATCTTGAGTTTATGTTCACAATTCCTAAAGAGCAAGCAATTTCAAAAAGACTACAGAATTGTTTTCTCAATAATACAATGACCTTTTGGGAACATTATCTCACTTTGGTGACCATGCAGGTGGGTTTTACTTTGTGAGAAGATGCTAGTTTGTCTTTCTCCTCTGGAAATCTGTCCTTTCTGCGGAACGTAAGAATAACAGCCAAGGTCCTAGGACAGACCAGTTGCCCACTCAGTACAGTACCCCCTATCAAATGACAGTCAAATGATAAATTCCTCTAAAGCCACATGCAAGAAAAGCACAAGTTTTAAAACAGTGGCACTGCAGCAGGCTGGTTTTTAGGAATTTCTTCAACTGTAGTTTGTGTCTGCAACTTCTGTGCAATAAGCCCTTGGATCATTTTTGTTCCATATTTTTTGTGGACTCTTCCTGATGCAGGGTGTCATCAGCAAAATATTACTGATTAATGTTAGTAAAACCTTTCTATGCGTCTCCTTTTCTTGATTGTTTGTTAGCATGTCCAACAATACAAGTCTCACTGATTTCCTATAATATTATCCATATAAAATGTGCCCATTGGGAAAATTAGTGATTTCTCTATACCTTCTACTCCTTCTTTTCATTAATTATAAATCCAAAATCAGATCTTCTTGTACATCATAATATCTTTTTTTCCTTTCTGGTATGAATTACAAGAAAAAACTATCCTTTCCAGACCTTTTCTTTTTTTTTTTTTTTTTCCTTTTTTCACCTCTTCTTGTCCATTAGATGAGAACACGTGAAATAAATCCAGTTCAACTCAGCAACTCAGTCAGATCTTCAGGATTCATCTCCAACAGTTTGACTCAGGTTTTAAGACTTGTGAAGATCAAAAGTCATTTCAAAATCACAGGTGCATTTTATCAAACTGGCTATCCTTCATGATAATTATTCAGAGTTTTAATAGACACTGAAACATAATTACCTTCCATAAGATATGTTGATTCTTTCCCTTCAGTTTATATATTTTTATCTCTATATTAACATAAACTTTATTTTGCATTTGCTTATTGATATGGAAGTCAGTTTACTGCTCTCTCATTCTCTAAAACCATTTATAAAAAGGGTATCACTTTTCATTCCTCCAGTGAAAAAGCAGAATGTATTCATTCATTCTTACTTCCCTTATTTCTCAAACTCCAGTCTTCAACAGCTATTACCATTTACCTAATTGACTTTTTTGAAAGGCCATTCTACCGACACTGTAATTTCAGGTGGTTCCTCACAGTCACTTTGTTGAAGGAAGGCTTCAGTGTAGGAATGTCTCTAAATTGCTTCACTGTAAGTAATAACAATAACCTAGCCATATTTCCTCAAATAGTCTTACCATTTGTGAATCTTTTACTGACATCTCAATCATTTACTGGTCCTTATGACTCTGTGGTAAGACATTTTTTCTTCTATGTTTAAGAAAAAACATTATTCCAATATTTTTGCCCTTGGTAAATTGTTCCTCAAAACTTTTTTTTTTCCATAACTTCATAGAGTTTTATGTTGAACTTGCTAAAGGTTTTGGTGCACTTCTGTTTTTTGGTTTTGTTTTTATTTGCTTCATTTGTAATAAAGTTCAGAATTTGTTTTCTTTTCTTTTTCCTTTTTTCCTTTTTTCCTTTTTTCCTTTTTTCCTTTTTTCCTTTTTT